>NC_069781.1:162746050-163049080 GCF_027406575.1 Nycticebus coucang
ATGTGTTGCTGGATTCTGTTTGTTAAGATCTTGTTGAGTATTTTTGCATTAATATTCATTAGTGATATTGGTCTATAATTTTCTTTTCTTGTGGGTCTTTTCCTGGTTTGGGGATCAAGATGATGTTTGCTTCATAGAATGTGTTGGGTAGTATTACTTCTTTTTCTATATTTTGGAAAAGGTTGAGTAATATAGGTACTAATTCCAATTTAAAGGTTTGGTAGAATTCTGATGTGAAGCCATCTGGTCCTGGGCTTTTCTTTTTAGGGAGATTTTGTATAGTTGATGCTATTTCAGAACTTGATATAGGCCTGTTCAACATTTACACTTCATTCTGGCTAAGTCTTGGAAAGTGACATGCTTCCAAGTATTGGTCAATTTCCTTCAGATTTTTATATTTCTGAGAATAACGTTTCTTATAATATTCATTAAGGATTTTTTGAATTTCTGAGGAATCTGTCATTATTTCATCTTTGTCATTTCTGATTGATGAAATTAGAGATTTTACTCTTTTTTTCCTGGTTAGGTTAGCCAAAAGTTTATCGTTTTTATTGACCTTTTCAAAAAAACCAACTTTTTGATTTATTGATCTGTTGTATAATCCTTTTGTTTTCAATTTCATTTAATTCTGCTCTAATTTTGGTTATTTCTTTTCTTCTGCTGGGTTTGGGGTTGGAAGGTTCTTCCTTCTCCAATTGCTTCAGATGTTCCATTACGTTGTGAACTTCATCTCTTTCCATTCGCTTGAGGAAGGCTTGCAGTGCTATAAATTTCCCTCTTAGGACTGCCTTTGCGGTATCCCAGAGTTTCTGATAATTCGTGTCTTCATTGTCATTTTGTTCCAAAAATTTGGTAATTTCCTTCTTAATCTCATCTATGACCCAGCCGTCATTCGGTATAAGGTTATTTGGCTCCCATGTTTTTGTATGAATATGCATATTCCTGTTGTTACTGAGTTCAACTTTTATTCCATGGTCCGTGAAGATGCAAGGAATAATTTCTATTTCTTTAAATTTACTGAGTTTAGACTTGTGACCTAAGATGGGATTGATTTTGGAGTATGTTCCATGGGCTGAGAAGAATGTTTATTCAGTTTTGTGAGGAAGAAATATTCTGTAGATGTCTGTTAAATCCAGATGTTGAATGGTTAAGTTTAAATCTAAAATTTATTTGCTCAGCTTCTTATTGGAGGATTTATCCAACACTGCCAAAGGAGTGTTGAAATCTCTGACTTTTATGGAGCTAGAGGAAATCAAGTTGCTTATGTCTGTTAGAGTGTTTCTTATAAATCCAGGCATATTCTGGGTGGGTGTATAAATATTAATAATTGAAATCTCATCACATAGAATATTAGCCTTAACAAATATGAAGTACTATTCTTATCCTTCCTTACTTTTGTTGGTTTAAAGCCTATTGTATCTGCAAATAGAATTGCTACACCTGCTTTTATCTGATTTCCATTTTCCTGAAATATAGATGACCATACCTTCACCCTGAGTCTATATTTATGTTTTAAGGTAAGATGCGATTGTTTATGCAGAAGGTATCTGGCATGAGATTTTATATCCAGTCAGCCAACCTATGCCTCTTTAGAGGACAATTTAATCCATTTACATTAATGGAGAATATTGATAAGCCTGGTAAAATTTTGGCTATCAAGTTTTTCAAAAGTCCAGTGGACATTTTTAATCCTTTCATCACTGTGGAAGTTGGAGTTTAATCATAAGTTTCTGAGTGAGTTTACTTTTGTGGTGGAGGATTTCACTGGTCATTATGGAGGATAGGTCTGAGAATATCCTGGAGAGCTGGTTTAGTTATGGGAAATTTCTTTAGCATGTGAATGTCATTAAAGTATTTAATTTCTCCATCGTAAGTGAAACTCAGTTTAGCTGGATGCAGGATCCTGGGTTGATAGTTATTTTGTTTTAGGAGATTAAAATTTGATGACCACCTTTTCTGGCTTGAAAGGTTTCAGCAGATAGATCTGCAGTCATTCTAATATTCTTCCCTTTATAGGTTATGGTTTTCTTACATCTGGCTGCTTTCAGAATTTTCTCCTTCATATTAACTTTAGTGAAGTTAATTATGATGTGCCTAGGGGATGTCTTATTCGGGTTGAGTTGTGCTGGGGTTCTGAAACTGTCTGCTATCTGAATTTCAGAATCTCTTGGCATGTCCGGAAAATTCTCTTTCATAATTTCATAATGAAGAGCCTCTGTGCCTTGCAAAGTCACTTCATCACCTTCAGGGATTCCTATGAGGGAAATATTAGTTTTCTTCAAATTATCCCAGAGCTTTCTGAGAGAATGATCCATTTTTGTTTTCCATTTCTCTTCCGCTTTGAGAGTTTGGGAGGGTTCAAAAGCTTTGTCTTCCATGTCAAAAATCCTTTCTTCTGCTTGCTCCATTCTGTTACTGAGGGATGCTATTGCACTTCTCACATCTTTGAGGGCTGCAAATTTATGTCTCAATGTGTCAAGATCTTTGGTGATTTTGTCTTTAAATTCATTGAATTCTTGAGACAACTTTTGAAATGCTCCTGGAATTTCTAATTCCAACTTTTCCTCTATTCTATTAATCTTGTTTGCAATCCAAATTCTGAATTCAATTTCTGATATCTCGGCCATCTGTTTATGAATGAGATCTTCAGTTGTATCTGCCATATCTTTCTTTTGGGGTTTGATCTACTCTGCTTATTCATGTGACCGGAGTTTTCCCATTGATTCTACCCCATGATTATTTTACACCATTTGACTAGATGAGCAGATAAAGGGAAGTTGGGTTGAGAGCTCCAGGAGGAGTGATCAACCAGCCCTTTGCCCAAAAGCTGGGACTGGTGTCTGTACCTTTTCCCCTGGATAGTGTATAGCCTGTACAGTGCTATAGCCTGAGGACCTGCTTGGTGTGGTGGGGCTAAGTGGCTCTGTCTTGTTTTCAGTTTGGCTCTGTCCTACCCTAGTGAATCAGTTACTCTGGGTTGTAGTCTCAGCTGTGGTTGTAGTCTCAGTCACCCGTACCCCATAGGCAACAATTGGAAAAGGAATATCAAACCTTCCTACAACCACACATAGGGTACCACTTGGATAGTCCTCGGGCAATAGAGGAGGTCCAAATGAATTGTCTCAGTCAGCACCTGTCTTAGGTGGGAGATTTCAAAAGGTTTCCAGCAACTAGATTGCAGGTGTCTGCTGGCAACTCAAATATGACTCGCTCTGGTGCTCCATGAGATCAGAAGGACCCACCTAGCAAATAAATGAGTCTGGGAAGGTTGATGCCTTCTTCCCCACCTTGCAACTCTGTCACACCCAGTCACTAATAACCCTGCAGGGCTGTGACCCAGTTCCCTCCAATGAGCAGATAACTCCAGGGGTTTGCATCTGCCTGAATCACAGGGAGATCTGTTTCCTCAGGCAGGCCGTCGCTCTCTGCCACTGTCTGACAAGGGGAGGTGAGGCCTGACAACCTTGGGTGCTTAATGGAGGCTGGGGCAGTTCACTCAGTTCCAGCCCTACCCCTGATTGATGTTGCTGACAAAAGAGCACAACTTTGCAGAATTTGCTTCTGTCCTGGCTATATTCCCCTGTAGCACAGATGCTGTTTGAGTTCACAGAACCTGTGACTTGGGCCCAGTCTGTGCAGCTGTCCAGTTTTGGCTACAGTTTGTATTGAGGCGGCACGATTAGCTGTCAGTTCTAACCTCTGCCTGCCCTCCTTTGTCTCAGCAATGATCCCAAGGGCCAGGTGCATCTTAGGCTCAGTAAAGTGGTCCTCTGGGTCAGCCCTGCCCTGAGAGTCTGCAGTCTCTGCGTGTGTGTGTATTCTAGTCCCCACGCTCACCTTGGCTGTTACCGCCTCAGGAAAACCCTTTACTCATGCATTTCCTCCCTGATCTGTTCTACCAGTGACTGCCACCAGAGAAGATGCCCAGCCTCCTCTGGTTGCCCAGAGAGACAGGGGGTGTGACTCCAGGATATGCAGGGGTGTGAGCCCTATTATTGCCGCTGCAGCTGCTGTTCTGTGCCTTGGGGCCCTATTATTACCATTGCTCCTATATGGTTCCATCTCAGCTGACCGTCCTCTCCTCACTCCTGTGCCACAGAATCAGCACTGACTAGCAGCAGTCCATGCCCTGTCCACACCTCTTGAGAAAATATCCAAGAATCTGGACTCTTGGGGGACAGGCTTCCAGAATTCAGAGTGAGAGTGGAGGGGAGTGCTGGGAGTTCAGAACTTTTGTTTGTATCCTTGGGGTCTCATCTTGCCTCAGCAGGGTTGATGTGCATTCTTCAACCTTCCCTCTTGGATCAGCTCTAATCCACCAGGTCACTTGATAAACTTCTGTCCTTTAACTCTCCTTCTGGACAGGAGCCTCTGTAGAAAGCTGGCTCCAGTCAGCCATCTTGCCTCCACCCCCCTGGATGAGGTTTTTAAATGTATTTGTGTGTATTAAAGTCTATCAAAACAAATGTTGATGCCTATCAAATCTTCACAGAAGATTACCTTTATGAAAATGCTATTTTTTGTTGTATTTTTCTTTCTTTAATTTTGAATTAGCATAAATATCTTTTCATACATTCACAATAACAATGAAGGTGGGGATGCCCTTCCCAACTTCCTCCTGAGTTTCTCATCTTTAGTTTTCTATCTGATTGCCTTTCACAAACAAATTTTGTATTTTGATGTATCTATTACCAGTCTTTATTAAATGACTTTAGGGATTTGTTTTTTTATTCAGAAATGTCATCTCCTTTTGTAATTACAGAATAATATTTATAATTATTTTAATACTACTTTGATTTTTTTTTTTTTTTTGAGACAGAGTCTTACTATGTTGCCCGGGGTAGAGTGCCATGGCATCACAGCTCACAGCAACCTCTAATTCTTGGACTTAAGCGATTCTCTTGCCTCAGCATCTCAAGTAGCTGGGACTACAGATGCCTGCCATTATGCCTGGCTATTTTTTGTTGTTCTTGTCATTGTTGTTCTAGCTGGCCTAGGCCAGGTTTGAACCTGCCTGCTTCAGTGTATGTGGCCAGGGCCCTAACAACTGAGCTACAGGTGCTGATCCATACTTTGATTTTTAATCAAAAATAAATCATGATCAGTTTGCATATATTTGATGTGCAAAATCATCAAATATATGCAAACTGAGAATTAAAATACATATATGTATTATATGTAATATATAATGCACATTATTTCTTTTATTAGCTGACATTGTGGGTTGTTGCCTCATTATTTCTCCCAGTCTTTCTCACTAAGCTTACAAGCTTATGATTTATAATCAACCAGTCTATTCTGAAGTGGCAAGCTTTACTGATAACTCATTCTACAATTGCATGCAAATTTGAAATTAATTTCAGGAGAATTGATTTTTTTAAATACTAAGTTTTACTCCCAAATAATAATTAACTTTTTATAGATCCAAGTGTCCTTTTTCATCATCAGATAAATCTTACACATTTTTAAAGATCCCTCATAACACATATTATCTTTTCATGGGAGATTAAATAGAATCTTTTTATTCTCTACTATATATTTTAAGGAAACTTTGTTTTTGTTTTTGTTTTTTCCTATTTTCAACTAGTTATCTAATTCCTTTAAATTGTCAGCAATTCTTTTTAATATCAATTGGTTCTCTTGGAGTTCTCAGATGTAAAGGTTAGTTACTTGCATCCTTGTCTCATTCACTTTTATTTTTCATTTATTTCCAATTCACTCTAGGTTCTGTGCCATTTACCTTGTCCCACCCTAAATTTTGTAGATTCAATTTCTGTGACCTCCAAGATTCTGGGAATCTTACATTTTTGTTCCACCTATTACAATTACTCTCTGATGTTTTATCACCTCTAACCACTTATTGTCCAACAGCAATTCTGCATAATAGCACCAGCAGATTTCCATTTCCCCTGCAGTGGACACTGGTGCAGGATTGACACTGGTGTCCAATCAGGAGACTAGGAGATGGGGCTGAGACTAGATGAAAGGGCTGAAGATCAGGTGCAGGTCTTCAAATAAACTTCTGTTAAGCAGAAGCTAACTAGAGGGGCTGATAGCCACTGACAAGAACCGGCTTTCACCACTTTGTCAACTATTTCTGCCACCTGTCATGAACTTGGGCTGATTAAAGTATCATTTACATTGTGGTTTTAAAAATTTGTCCACTCTTGAAATCACCACAACAGTTATGACACAATCATATAATGTGTGAAAATGAGAAGGAACCAATTTCTACAAATGACTGCCCAAATTCTTTTCTTTTCTCTATACATATACATGTATTTATTTGGATTCCACTTTCTGCCTGCCTCCACAAAATTAAAAAGACTTAAAATTTAATAACAACAACAATGTTTAAGACAAGGACTAGAAACAGAAACATCATAAAAAACAAACGAAGATATATTCAGAAAAGAAATCAGACAATTGCTGATTTTCTTAAAATTATTATGGGTTAACATGAGGGTGCACGTGATTGGGTTACATTACTTATGTTTGTGAGGTAAAGTCCAAAGTCTGAATTGTAGTGAGTCCTTCACCCAGGAATTGTAGTGAGTCCTTCACCTGACATGGTACCAGATAGGTGGGAGCTGATTGGGCCCCCTTCCCCACTCCCCATGTCTTAAATTTATTTGTGTTTGTCTCTTGTGTGGGGCTTCTAATTTCTGGTTTACTGTTTTCAGAATGATACTGAGTACATGGGATGCTTGTTTTCTATCCTTGAGACTACCCAAATTCTTAGTAAAAGCCAACCCCTGGGCCTTGCATATTCTTCCTGTCAATTATTAAGCCTGCAGGAGACCTAACCACTTCCTTCTACTGGAGCTGCTCCTTTTTTTTTTTTTTAGTCTGCTCACTCCCCTCCCAGAGCCTGTATTTTCACTTTCATTTAAACTTTGGGAACTTGTCACTCCTACCAAAGGCATAGGCAGATGAAAATGGGGGAAAGACCATGTTTTCACTGGTGAAGGGTTGTTTGAACAGACTTCAACATTCTTTTTGGTCACTCCTGTGCAGTTCATGTGTATCCCCCAGGGAATTCCAAGGGTGCCCTGGTGGGATAGTCTATTTCACCTGTAACCCATATTCTTAGCCAGTGGGTCTTCCTTGATCAAGCACAACTAAAAACTGCAACCTGGAGACATTAGGCAGTAAACAACCTTGCTTTTGTCTCCTTTCTCAACCTTTTAACTTAAGGACTGTCATTCCTCAGCTCCAAGAGGTTGTGTGATTCAATTAGGCAAATTGAAAAAGACTGCTTTTATGCAAAAGCATGTGAAAGTTAATTGAAATCAATCCAGGTTCAGTGAAAATGCTACAGATATCACTGATAATTTAGAGCAATTAAAAGATGTTGTCCTGAAGCAAGGCAGAAACATTAAGTTTAAAAGCCTGTTAAAGGAAAATTGCCAAAAATATTTAAATGATATTATTCACCTAAGATGGACTAGGGACTTCTAAACCCATTAGAAATCATAAGGCATTTCATTAGTCAGAAGCTGTGTTCTTAAAACTACTGAGATGAGGATTTTGTCACCTTGTGTCCTTTGTTATTGCAAAATAGTCTGTTAAAAACAAAGTGTTAACCCTAGTTTAGAGAACATTCTTTATGAAAATGGCTGTTGCAGCTCCATCAATGGAAAATAGTTTTTCCAGCTATGAAAGATAAGAGTATTTTAACTAGAACAATGGTTTTCAAACTGTATTATTCGGAGATGTAAATGTTCCAGGGATAATTGAATAGTATGTTAAGCAGGATGAAAGTAGAGAAGAGAGAAGGGGAATGGTCTGTTAGAACCCTGCAATACCTATCTCATGGCTGAAATGTACATCTTTGTTTTGCTATATTGAATGTGTATGGAAAACAGGATATCGGAGACATGGTTAATTTTACCACTGTTCTCTTTTTCTTGGCCATAACATACATAACCTTCTAACCAATTTTTCATTTACTTGCAGCTTGGATAGAGCCACAGTATCCTTCTTAACATAGTAATACAGGAAACGAACCCCAAATAATCAGAGTTGGTATGAGCAAAGAAATGTTGGCAAATTCCTGACATTAAATTTTGCTTAGAAAAGAATTTTTTCATAAATTTAATGCATAGAGAAATTTAATTTTGTATTCAAAAACTACTATATTAGCATCATCTTGTAAAGTCCTCCTATGGCCTTGATTCTTGTTTATGTTGTTTAAGTTCTAGGTATACTAGCCTCTTTATCTGCTTCTAGACACATAAATTCCCCTCCCTACTCTCAGTAAGACATGATCCAACATGTTGCTTGCTCCTGTAACACCACTGGGTCTCCTCTTTGCTCACAGCACACACATGACCAACTTACTGGGGTATCAGAAGCTTTCCTTGGCCTGACCACAAAACCATATCTCCTTATCCACACTAATCCCAGGGTTCTCTAAAACACACATCCCCAAATGTTAAATGGCTCATGCATTTAACATCTCTTTCCTCCTTTAATTTTACATGCAAGAAAATATCTGTCTAGAATCTCTACTCCCTCCTTCCTGAAAAATTAACCTTTAAAATCCTAATAATTGTTTTTTAACCTATGTAACTTATTTTACCTCCCTAAGGGACCTTGCACTGACCCTCTGCTAAGATCGTTTTTGAACTACGTCCCTACTATTGTCAAAACATCACCCAGTAAGAACTCACCTCAGAGCCCTTACTACTCCTGTCTGGGGTGCATGTTTGTTTGTTTATTTGTTTGTTTGTTGTAGGTTTTGGCCAGGGCTGGGTTTGAACCCACCACCTCTGGCACATGGGGCCAGCACCCTACCCTTTTGAGCCACAGGCACTGACCTGTTTGTTTTGATTTGTGTTTCATTATTTTATTTTGTTTTTCCATCTGTCTCCTCCACTGATCAGTAAACTCTTCATATTCCAGATCTTTAAATATTTTCCTAGGATTCTGCCTATTGCACCATGAAAGGAGAATGAATGAATACATGGAATAATGAGTTGTGTAGTGTAAAAAAAGGAAGGAGGAATACATGGATCCAAAGGCTGTCCTGTTGAGGAACAACCTAACAAGAAACTTCTGAATTTTTTAAATTTCAGATTAATGTTAAGGTACAAACAACTAGGTTACAATGTTTGCATTTATTAGGTAGAGTCCCTGTTGTAGTTGTGTCACACACCCAGGTGTGCCATGTACCCTCCCTTACATCGTGTCCATTAAGTGGGAACACACCAATCCCCCTCACTCTTGTCCCCTCCCCTCAACTTGAATTTAATTGAACTTTTACGTGAGTGTGTATTAGATCGTCTACTGGCTTCATGTTAGTATGGAGTACATTGGGTACTTGCTTTTACTTTTGAATAATTACTGCTTCAACAGGGCACCAGAGCAACGTTTTATTCAGAGTTGTTTTGCAGAGCAGAAAATTCATGGCTTTGGGTGGGAAAGAATCTAAGTAACTGAGTAGAGACTGACCTTATTAGATAACACGTTACTTAGATTTTAATTTGCGTTGTCAACAAATGACATTTATGGAGGGTCTGTGTGCAAAGAAAGATACTGAGATATATTCCCCACCACTATTTTATTATTAATATGACAATTTTATGCCCATTACCTTAGGTAAGTTTTCATAAGCCTCAAATCTGTCAGAAACAAATAGCATGAAGTTTATTTTCCAAATGTAGAGAGTAAGTTCCTAGGAGGGTAAGAGATTTGCCCAGACACATGAAATAAAAAGAAAACGAGTGAAAAATAAGCTTTACCTTCAAGGAAATTCTACTTCAGTAGAAGGTACAGATAGCAAACAGAAAATAAAAATTCAGGTTGATGAATGTTGATAAAATGCTAAGAAAATTGTGCATAATAGCCGATGAGTACCTAACCCATCATAGAGTTAAGAAAATACTTCCTATAGGTGATAGTATCTTTCTGAGTGGGTCCTCTGAAAAGATTAGAAGTTAGCAATTGGCTGGTGTGTTGACTCATACCTGTAGTCCTGGCACTCTGGGATGCCAAGGTGGATTACATGAGCTCAGGAGTTCAAGGCCAAGAGGAACAAGACCCTGTCTCTACTAAAACAAAACAAAACAAAACAAAGCAAACAAACAAAGTAGAAAACTAGCAAGCTGGGTTCAATTCTAGATTCTTTATTCCATTCCATAGATCTATGTCTCTATTTTTGTGCCAGTACAATGCTGTTTTGATCACTGTAAGTCTACCTGATAGCATAACCTGAAGTCTGATAATGTTATGTGTCCAGATAGTTTTTTTATTTCTAAGAATTGGCTACTCTAATATTTTTTCTGGTTCCATATCAAACAAAATACTATTTTTTGAAGTTCTTCAAAGTATGACAATGGTGCTTTGATGGGGATTTCATTAAATCTGTAGATTGCTTTGGGTAGTGTGGACATTTGAAAAATGTTGATTCTTCCCAGCGAGGAGCATGATGTGCACAAAGTGAGGGTGTTCAGCACACCCCCTCAACGAAAGGTTCTTCTACAACTTGAACTTTACCTTGGAAGTGCAAACAATGTCATCTAAAAATTTTTACACCCCTATTAATTTGAAATCTATAACCAAACAAACAAAAAAAGAAGAACTAGCTAGGCATTGTGGTGGGTGCCTATTAGTCCCATCTAGTCAGGAGACTGAGGCAAGAGGATTGCTCAAGCCCAGGAAGTTACATTGCTGTGAGCTGTGACTCCACAGTACTGTAGCCTGGGGCAACAGAGTGAGACTCTGTCCCCTCCCCCCCAAAGGTAAAAGTTAGCCATCTGTCATTAGATCAATGATATTAGAGACAAAAGAGCAAAAGTTCAATTGTTTGAAATAAGAGTAAAATATCTATTCAAGAAAATACCCTGGGGTGAATGGACCTAAAACCTAAGGGGAGATTGCAGACCAGTAGGATTCACAATGAAAGAAATAACTGAGGACAAGATCATTAGGTATCTCTTTTGTCAAGCTCTATTCAGGAGTGTCCAATCATTTTTCTTTTCTATCACATAGTGGATGAATAAAAGTTGTCTTGGGCCTCACATTAAATACACAATCACAAATGAAAGTTGATAAGAAAAAAAAAAACTTTGTGTTTTTTGTGATATCTGACACCACAGACAAGCACCAACAGTCCTTAAATAATCTGCATGTGGCCCTAGGGCCACAGGTTGTGGACTCTTGCATCCTGTGTGAAGATCTCATCAGTAGCATGAAGAACACACAGGAGCAGGATGAATAGTTGCAAGATCCCAAATTGAAGTTATCCCAGAAAGAAATTATAAAATAGTTAACTGCTTTACTTTTGTGAAAAAGAATATAAAATTGTTTTGTGGTTTATTTCAAGGGAACTTGTCTTTAATTAGAGAGGGCCAGGCAGAGAAAATCTTCCTAAGAAAAAAAATAAAAACTTACCAGTGAATGAAAGGAGGGAAGAGAGAGAGGTTCTGACATTAAAAACTACACAGGAGAAAACTCAGACTTGAAAGAAAGCACAGTAGTACCTCCACAAGTAACCATCTCCCTGCACTGAGCACCTTTATAAGTTGACTTAATTTTTGTGGACTGGACTTGCACCACATATACATATAAGTACAGTAGGCCTTGTTCCTTATGTTGACCACTTCTGTATGTTGACCAGTTTGGTACAGTCCTTTGGGTGGTCAACTTGTATATCCGAAGCAAAGCTGCCATCAAGAAGACTAGTTAGGGCCAGGCACAGTGGCTTACACTTGTAATCCTAGCACTCTGGGAGGCTGAGGCAGGTGGATTGCTTGAGATCATGAGTTTGAGACAAGCCTGAGCAAAAGCAAGACCCAGTTTCTGCTAAAAAATAGAAAAACTGAGGCAAGAGAATCGCTTGAGCCCGAGTTGGAGGTTGTTGTGAGTTATGATACCATGGAACTCTACCTAGGGTGACAGCTTGAGACTCTGTTTCCAAAAAAGCAAGAAAAAAAAAAAGAAGAAGAAGAAGACCAGTTAGTAGGAGGCTTCACCAAAAAAAAAAAAAAAAAAAAAAAAAAAGTTCCTTGGATTAAGGTAATGGCAATGTGGATGGAAAAGTTTACCTTAATGGATACTGAACAATCTCAAACAGTAGAATCATCTCTAGTTGATAACTGGTTACATACATATGTGTGTGTGGGCAAATGAGATAATGAAAATAGATAGAACTCAAAAAAAATTATGCTAATACAAACATAAACAAATACTGACTTTCTATGGAAAGAAATTAATTCTTTTTTTTTAAAGTCTTCATTTTTTAATGCTGCATAGTATTCCATATATACATAATACCACAATTTATTAATTGATTCATGGGTTGATGGGCACTTGGGCTTCTTCCATGACTTGGCAATTATGAATTGAGCTGCAATGAACAATCTGGTGCAAATATCTTTGTTGTCAAATGATTTTGGTCCTTTGGATACACACTTAGGGATCTAAATGTAGACCTGCCATTTGATCCTGTAATTCCTCTTCTAGGTGTGTATCCAAAGAAATTAATTCTTACAGTGACCACTTTATCTGTCTCAGGAAAAACTAGAAATAGAGCAAGCAAAAACCCTGTTAATAGTTTCATGACGTCTTTTTTCTAGAGAATGAGTCAAATTCATGCTTGCCCATGCTAACATAAGTGTTGGCAACAGGATGCTAAAAAATTATGTTATTAAATGAAGAACTTTATGCTTTTTTAAAATGACCCACTTGTTCACTCAATGCATGTACACTCAATGTATGTACTTACAAGTGTATGGGTGGTGAATGATATGAGAACAAAGCATGCGCACATTTATGGAGTCATCGACTGGGGAGAAAGTCCAGCAAACGTGGAGTTGAACATTCAGGGGAGTAGTTATTCCAGTGTCATGATGGAACTTTTGTTTAACAAGCATTTTGGTGCTGCCTTGGAAGGATGTGAAGTTAATTTTAAAAAGACAAAAATAGAGTGTCCATCTTTGAGAAGCTTATTTTTTTTTTTTTTTTTTTTTTTGTAGAGACAGAGTCTCACTGTACCGCCCTCGGGTAGAGTGCCGTGGCGTCACACGGCTCACAGCAACCTCCAACTCCTGGGCTTAAGCGATTCTCTTGCCTCAGCCTCCCGAGTAGCTGGGACTACAGGCGCCCGCCACAACGCCCGGCTATTTTTTTGTTGCAATTTGGCTGGGGCCGGGTTTGAACCCGCCGAGAAGCTTATTTTAATGGCCTCCAGGTCCTGAGGAACTCCTTGAAATGACTCCACAGTTATCAGTTGAGACTCAGCCATGCAATTCTAACAGACAATAAAATATCAGTGACTTAAAAAAAGAAAAGTGTGTTTCTTGTTCATGTTGTCACACATGGGGGCTCAACTAGCCTCCTAATGGGAGCCAGTATACATTCTCTCTCTCTGTCTCTCTCTTACACACACGTGCATGCACACACACACACACACATATGTGGGGGGGGGGGGTGTCCAGATCATGTCCACTTATGTTCCTTTGGTAGGAGAATATCCATGGAATTGTCTGAGTTAGAAACACATTTCCAGGGTCCCACCCTGACAGAGTCCTTTAAGAGCTGTGAAGCACGTAGTAATCAACTGAAGAAAAGTAAAGTTATAAGCGATGAGAAATAAAGAGACAGGACATGCAGAATAGAGTTTTCAAAGGTGGGAAACACTGAGGTCCATTGCTAGTTTGTGGGGTCTGGTTTGTGAATGGCTCTGAGTGTTTGTTCCACTCAGCTTTTATTGAAGGCTATTAGCTCATTTAGCCCAGAGAGTAAGCTGAGGAAGGGAACAAAAACACCGGCAGTTTCTCTGAGTAAGCATTTCAGCTCTTATTCTATCTATAATAATTAACTTTAAGGCTCTGAGTAGCCTTGAGAAATTGGAACCCTGAGCCTTGTGTGGGGGCAGCCTCCTGTCTGTGGTCACACACACAGATCCCTTGGGGGAGGTTAATCCCCTTTAGTCCTCTGTGGAATAGATGCCACAAGCATCAGTCTCCTTTGAAGAATCAGAGGAACAGAAGAATTTTCCTCATCTCCAACACAGAGGCGTCTCCTCTATTGATTAGGGTATAAGCCTCTTGCTCATATTTCAGGGCTCAAACTGTTCCCTGATGTCTGCCCTGGTCAAATACAAATTCCCACAGTGGGTATTTGCTTTGACTGGGCAGCGGATGGCCTAGTTTATGTTCATTCCCAGACCTTGCACGCAGTTCCCTCTGCAGCCATTATTCTTCAGAGTGTTTACAGACCCAGCAGGGGTGTTTGCAAGTTGTATCCCTTATAGGCCTGGCTTCTAGGAAAAGCAGGAACTGCTCAGATAAGGAACTTAGGAGCTAATTTAAAAGTAAACTAGCTAAACTGTTTTTACTCCACCTTGCTCAGCTTATTTCTGTGTTTTCCCCTTTTTCTGGGGATGCTTTCCCTTCAGTCCCTATTCTGCCTGTACACATAGTCCTCTCCTAGGCTTGGCAAGAGAGTAAAACTGTAGAGAACTAGAAATGTGACTGAGTGGCATATACCTAGTTCATCTACTGTGACTTCTTTGTAAATTACTTTCATATCCTACATCATGTCATAGTTAAGGCTGGGGTACCCAAAGTGGGCAAAACCAAGGGGGTAATTTTTCCTTCAGAAGTCCTTCTTTTCTTTTCTTTCTTTCTTTTTTTTTTTGAGACAGAGTCTCAAGCAGTCACCCTGGGTAGAGTGCTGTGGCATCACAGCTCACAGCAACCTCCAACTCTTGGACTTTACCATTCTCTTGCCTCAGCCTCCCAAGTAGCTGGAACTAAAGGAACCTGCCACAACACCCAGCTATTTTTTGGTTGTAGTTGTCATTGTTGTTTGGCAGGCCTGGGCTGGATTCAAACCCACCAGCCAGCTCTGGTGTTTGTGGCTGGTGCTCTAACCGCTTGAGCTACAGGTGCCAAGCCTGCAGAATTCCTTCTTAAGAGGTATTTTTGATAGTGTATATTCTCTTGGATGATAAAACATTCCTAGGAAGAGAGCTGTGGGATACCAGAAGGAGGGGTGATGCAAACCATGCCTTATTCTTCATATCACCAAGGACTGGGCAGTTCTAGTTCAAATCCAGAGGTCACAAAGAGAAATTAAATTAAGGATGTTGGTTAAAATGCCAGAGCCCTTGTAATATTTTCTGATGAACGTGCAAAGGTACGCTGGTCATCTGTCATGGAATTCCCACAAGGTAGAAGCCAAAAATATATATAGTTACACACGGTTCCTGGATCATTGGGTGAGAGCAAGTAATGTCATGAGTTCCTGACATGTTCTTGGAGCACGTAATCAGGTAAAGAAAGCTATGTGAGTGATGGCAGGCATTCACTTCAGATGTAGTTATCTCTGCAAGAGGAGGGTTCAAGGTGTGATGGGAAGGAGAAGAATAAAGACAGAGGTGTGTGTGTGTGTGTGTGTGTGTGTGAGAGAGAGAGAGTCACTCTGTTGCCCTAGGTAGAGTGCTGTGGCACCATAGCTCACAGAAACCTCAAACTCTTGGGGTCAAATGATCTTCTTGCATCTGCCTCCCCAAGTAATTGGGACTACAGGCATCCACCTACAAATCCTGGGTAGTTTTTTCTGTTTTTAGTAAAGATGGGGGGTTCTCTCTCTTGCTCAGTCTGGCCTTTAACTCCTGAGCTCAAGCAATCCACCAGCCTCAGCCTTCCAGGGTGCTAGGTGTGAGCCCCTGTGCCTGCCCAGAGGTTTGTTTTAAATAAAGGAAAAGAGACATGAAGAGAGAGAGCCAACACTTGCCATAGAAGGTGCACCAGCTCCTGTCCAGACTGTTCTCAGTCACGATACCAGTTTCTGGATGACTCTTAGGGCTCCCTAATTTTGCCATTTAGATTCCATTCCCCTCCCTTATTATTCTGTCAATTCTTCCCACCAACTTGCACATTCATATTTTAAAAAACTTTCTCTGTGATCAGAATCAAAGACCAAAGTGTTCTGATAAAAGAAACAGCACAGGTATCTATGTGCATATTTGTGACTACAGCTACTACACCTTATCCATTTCCATTCAATTTGTACTTAAGTTTTACTGTGGGCTTAGAACTGAGCTGAAGTTTTTTTAAATGAGAAAAAAAAAATAGATTCTCCACCAACTATCCTGGCCAGAGATTCTGCAGGCCTCCATCACCTCTTTCCCTCCCCAGGGGGAAGGAGGCAGGTGTCCTATTTGTTTACTTTGTTTCCTGCTGAGCTGGAGGAAGATGAAAGTCACCTGCCAAAAAAAAAAGAAAGTCACCTGCCAGCCCCAGCCACTGCCTCCTTTCTCCCCCAGGGGTGTGGCCAGACTGCCAAATCCATCAGAGTGCCAGGAATGGCAAAACAAAAGTCAGTCTGCCAGGGAGGACTCTCAGAAAAATTGGGTTGTTAGATGTAAGAACCAAGCCCTTCCCTTCTCTGGGTAAAGTCAGGAGCTAGGAGGTCTCATGCCGATCATACAATATTGAACCAGCGTCCTGGGCTCTGACAAAAGGGTGTCTAGAATCTCTCTGCCTTCTGTGAAGTGTCTGATTTTATTCTCCCAGGGTGCAAGAACCATCCCTTTTTTTTTTTTTTATTTAAATTTCTCAGAAAGGGCAATTTTCTATGAATTGTTGTGGAAGTGGTGTGGGGGCAAGGAGGTTCCCGGGCTTCTGACTCCATCTGGCTACATGACAACTGATGCCACAGAAATACAAAGAACCAATCCCCCATACTTGCAACTGTCAGTGTATGCCAAGACATTGGATAACATAGAAAAAATAAATTCCTGAAAAATATACAATCTACCAATATTAAATCATGAAGAAATAGCAAGTTTGTACACATCTATAACTAATATGGATATTGCCTCAGTAATCAAAATCTCCCAACAAAGCCCAGGACCAGAGAGCTTCATTGGTGAAGTGAATCAAATACTTAAAGAAGAATTAATGGCAGTAAGTCTCAAACTCTACTAAAACAGTTGAAAAGGAAGAGCGCTTCCAAACTCATTTTACAAGGCTGTCATTAACCTGATGCCAAAGCTAGATAAAATGACCAAAAAGAAAAGAAATCTACAGGCTGATATCCCAGGAATATAGATGCAAAAATACTCAACAGAGTACTAGCAAACTGAATCCGATAGCTCACTGAAAAGATTCTACGCAATGACATAAAATAATTATGTGTCTACTGTGCTCTGACAAGGCGACCAAAAATACACAGTGGGGAAAAATAGTCATTTCAATAAATGGTTTTCGGAAAGTGGATATCCATGAACAAAACAATGAAATTGCACACTTTTCCTACACCATACACAAACGTCAACTTGAAGTGGATCAAAGACTTATCTAAAAAAGACCTGAAACTGTAAAACCTTCAGAAGAAAATGTAAGGGAAAACTTCATGATGTTGGTCTTAGTAATAATGATTTTATGGGTGAGACACCACAGCCATAGGCAATGAAAACAAAAATAAATGAGAGGAGCTATATCAAGTCCAGGAGTTCTGCGCAGAAACACAGATAGAAAAGGCAACCTACAGAGTGGGAGAAAATATTTCTGAATTGTATATCTGATAAGGGATTGCCCTCCGTAATACATAAGAAAATTTTACAACTCAGTAGTTAAAAAAAAAAGTAACCCAATTAAAAAATAGCTACATCATTCTTGAATAGACACTGATCTAAGTAAGACCTACTCATATATCTCCTTTCAGGCTATGAACTCCATGAAGGATAGAACCAAAGACCTCTGTCCAGCACTTTAGGTCGAGCCTGAGACACAGCAAACACTTAATATACAGTGAATGAATGAATGATATGTCATAGTATTTAGTGGGGGAATATAAAGCCCTCCCCTTTAAGAATGCTCTCCGTGCTGTGTTCCAGCCTGGAATTTAAAGCCCCCCTCTACAAAAGTGGCATTGAAATACCCAGGTAAAGGGGATACCCATAGCTCAATGGTTAGAGCACCAGCCCCATGCACCAGAGGTGGCAGGTTGGAACCTGACCCGGGCCTGCTAAACAAACAACAACAACAAAAACATCCAAGTAGAGCTTTCTGCCTGGCAGCCCCCACTTCTTTGAAAAGATGCCCCTCTATGCATTATCTCAGTATTCTGAGCGGGCATCCTATCAGCCTAGACTTAAATCAATAAAGTTTTTCAGCATATACTAACAATTTAAGGCTGAAAATAAAATCCATTCAACTGCTGTGTGTATAAGCTTCATAGTGTGATTTAAAAAAAGTCCTGATGTTGTAGGTGATATGTTCATTTAACCTCTGCTAATGGCACCAAAAAAAAAAATAAATAAAATAAAAAGATTTATAATTTTCTAATAAAAAATCACGTCACCTTTTAGTAACCAACTTATTACCAGAAGCTGTAGTCTTTAGTTCCATAAATAAAAATATAGGAGAATTTCTATGAAAAAAATCAATAAGAAATATAAAGAGTACAATGAATCAAGATCAAAAGCAGTTTACTCTTGGGGGGGGTAGTATAATAGAATTCACAAAATGTCTTCAACATATTTTCTGATCTTGAGCAAAGAAGTTGAATAGTAGTGATAGAAGAATTTTAAAAAATAAATATAAGAGTCAGTAATGACAGTAGTAACAGTAGTAGCTACCATTTACTGAGCACTTAGTACTTATTTCAGATCAGGGGCTGGTATAGAAACTCTGATTACTATGGAGAATGAGTCACACTAATGCATTCCAGGCAGGAGACGTGATTCTTTTTAGATATACTACTTTCATATTTAATACTCACAGAAATCCTCAGAGACATGTCTTTTGATGTGTATATTCTAGGAAAAGAAAATAGAGGCTCAGCGATGTTAATTCACTGGTGCTAAATCACAGTATGTGATTCACTTTACATTGTATTTGGATTCCAGATTGGGTGATCTTTTCCTCTAAGCCTCAGTCTTCCTACCACCCTCCCCTGGCCAAAAAAATAAAGCGATTAACCACCTGGTCAATTGATGAAGGATTAATTACTTTTGAGGAGAATTATAGGTCTTCTTCTTTTTTTAAATGGATCATCCCTAGGGTGATTCTCAGCCAGTGCTCAGGCTGGTTTTAATAAGTGCTGGCATTTAAATCCTAGCATGTGATAGCGGGGACTAAACCACCCAGAGCCAGTGATTATTTTCTGAAAGCAACATTTAATCAAAAGTGACCCATAATTTCAAGCTCCAGTGCCTACCACCACTTTATTAACGAGAGACACTTGTTCACTGTGAAGTCTCCTCATTCAGGTTGAAAAGATGGAGGGTGATCCACAGAGAGATTCTCTATGCCACCTTTCCCCTGGCTGTCCTTTTTAAAAGCTCACAGAAAAACTTCTGTACTTTGATTTCTTAATATTTTGTCCTTGTCACAGACTAGGGAAAAATATCAGACATGTGAGTGAGGGTCTTCTTAGACAAAATAGTTTACGGTTTGTTCGTGTATATACATGTGTGTGTTTTGTATGTGTGTTTGGTGAAGCAACAAGAGCATGTTTAGCCTGTTTTTATCAAAATACAACTTAATATTTTTCTAACCTACACCTGAGCCCATATCCTACGCAGTCCAATATTCAAACAGAATTTCCTAGCAGGCTAGCCAAGGAAGATACTATAGCTACTCGAGAATAAGAATTATCCATTCAATCAATCATGTCAGTTATGAGACAAGTGTATAGATTCTGTTTCTTCCCTCCTATGGCAATGTAAACATGACAATTTATATTTTATCATAAATTGAAAAAATAGAAGAAAGAAAAAAATAAAATATTTTCTTTTATCATAAAGAAAAAATTAGAAGAAAAAATTCACTATAAATCCATAAAGTGTTGTAATGGCTAATAATGTTTTTGGATTATATGGCCCTTTCTAGGCTCAGTCACTCTTCCTTCTTTGATTCCTTCCCTCCCTCCTCCCATTCCTTCCGTCCTCCCTCTCTCCCAATCTTCCTTCTTGCCTACCATTATTTATATATACAACTTTTCATATTATAGATTCGCCTTTATCCAGGGGCTTAAGAGAGTGGTTTTCATCCTAGAATGGAAATGAAGCAAAGAGGGGATGGCTCATGAGAGAAACAGAGATTCCAAATACAGAAACAGTTGCCTATGCTTTTTTTTTTTTTTTTTATTGTTGGGGATTCATTGAGGGTACAATAAGCCAGTTACACTGATTGCAATTGTTAGGCAAAGTCCCTCTTGCAATCATGTCTGGCCCCCATAAAGTGTGACACACACCAAGGACCCACCACCCTCCCTCCGTCCCTCTTTCTGCTTTTCCTCCCCTCCCTATAACCTTAATTGTCATTAATTGTCCTCATATCAAAATTGAGTACATAGGATTCATGCTTCTCCATTCTTGTGATGCTTTACTAAGAATAATGTCTTCCACTTCCATCCAGGTTAATACGAAGGATGTAAAGTCTCCATTTTTTTTTAATAGCTGAATAGTATTCCATGGTATATATAGACCACAGCTTGTGAATCCATTCCTGGGTTGGTGGGCATTTAGGCTGTTTTCACATTTTGGCGATTGTAAATTGAGCTGCAATAAACAGTCTAGTACAAGTGTCCTTATGACAAAAGGATTTTTTTCCTTCTGGGTGGATGCCCAGTAATGGGATTGCAGGATCGAATGGGAGGTCTAGCTTGAGTGCTTTGAGGTTTCTCCATACTTCCTTCCAGAAAAGTTGTACTAGTTTGCAGTCCACCAGCAGTGTAAAAGTGTTCCCTTCTCTCCACATCCACACCAGCATCTGCAGTTTTGAGATTTTGTGATGTGGGCCATTCTCACTGGGGTTAGATGATATCTCAGGGTTGTTTTGATTTGCATTTCTCTAATATATGGAGGTGATGAACATTTTTTCATGTGTTTGTTAGCCATTCATCTGTCATCTTTAGACAAGGTTCTATTCATGTCTCTTGCCCATTGATATATGGGATTGTTGGCTTTTTTCATGTGGATTAATTTGAGTTCTCTATAGATCCTAGTTATCAAGCTTTTGTCTGATTGAAAATATGCAAATATCCTTTCCCATTATGTAGGTTGTCTCTTTGCTTTGGTTGTTGTCTCCTTAGCTGTACAGAAGCTTTTCAGTTTAATGAAGTCCCATTTGTTTATTTTTGTTGTTGTTGCAATTGCCATGGCAGTCTTCTTCATGAAGTCTTGCCCCAGGCCAATATCTTCCAGTGTTTTTCCTATGCTTTCTTGGAGGATTTTTATTGTTTCATGCCTTACATTTAAGTCCTTTATCCATCTTGAATCAATTTTTGTGAGTGGGGAAAGGTGTGGGTCCAGTTTCAGTCTTTGACATGTAGACATCCAGTTCTCCAAAAACCATTTATTGAATAGGGAGTCTTTCCCCCAAGGTATGTTCTTGTTTGGTTTATCAAAGACTAGGTGGTTGTAAGATGTTAGTTTCATTTCTTGGTTTTCAATTCGATTCCAAGTGTCTATGTCTCTATTTTTGTGCCAGTACCATGCTGTCTTGACCACTATGGCTTTGTAGTACAGACTAAAATCTGGTATGCTGATGCCCCCAGCTTTATTTTTATTACTAAGAACTGCTTTAGCTATACGGGGGTTTTTCTGGTTCCATACAAAACACAGAATCATTTTTTCCAAATCATGAAAGTACGATATTGGTATTTTGATAGGAATGGCATTGAATAGGCAGATTGCTTTGGGAAGTATAGACATTTTAACAATGTTGATTCTTCCCATCCATGAGCATGGTCTGTTCTTCCATTTGTTAATGTCCTCTGCTATTTCTTTCTGAGGATTTCATAATTTTCTTTATAGAGGTCCTTCACCTCCTTCATTAGGTATATTCCTAGGTATTTCATTTTCTTTGAAACTATGGTGAAGGGAGTTGTGTCCTTAATTAGCTGCTCATCTTGACTGTTATTGGTGTATACAAAGGCTACTGACTTGTGGACATTGATTTTTATATCCTGAAACAGTACTGTATTTTTTGATGACTTCTAGGAGTCTTGCGGTTGAGTCTTTGGGGTTCTCTAAGTATAAGATCATGTCGTCAGCAAAGAGGGAGAGTTTGACCTCCTCTGCTCCCATTTGGATTCCCTTTATTTCTTTGTCTTGCCTAATTGTATTGGCTAGAACTTCCAGCACTATGTTGAATAGTAAAGGTGACAGAGGACAACCTTGTCTGGTTCCAGTTCTAAGAGGAAAAGCTTTCAGTTTTACTCCATTCAGTGCAGTATCCCACAGGTTTTGGTAGCTTGTGTCTTCATTGTTGTTATGCTCAAGGAAGTTGATGATTTCCTGTTTTATTTATTCCTGCTCCCATCTGTTATTCAACAGAAGATTGTTTAATTTCCATGCCTTTGTGTGGGGTGGAGCGTTTTTGTTAGAGTTGAATTCCAACTTTAGTGCCTTATGGTCTGAGAAGATACAAGGTAAAATTTCAATTCTTTTGATTCTGTTGATATTTGTTTTGTGTCCCAGGATATGATCAATTTTAGAGAATGTTCCATGGGGTGATGAGAAGAATGTATATTCTTTAACTTTGGGATGGAGTGTTCTATATGCGTCTATCAAGCACAGTTGTTCTAGGGTCTCATTTAAATCTCTTATATCTTTGTTTAATTTCTGTTTAGAGGATCTGTCCAGCTCTGTAAGAGGAGTGTTAAAGTCCCCTGTTATGATGGTATTATCAGATATCATATTGCTCAGACTGAGTAAGGTCTGTTTCAAGAATCTGGGAGCATTTAAATTGGGTGCATAAATATATAGAATTGAAATGTCTTCTTGTTGTATTTTTCCCTTGACCAATATAAAGTGACCATCTTTGTCTTTTTTGACTTTAGTTGCTTTAAATCCACATGTACCTGAAAATAAGATTGCAACTCCTCTTTTCTTCTGAATTCCATTTGCCTGAAAAATTGTCTTCCAACCCTTGACTCGGAGTTTTAATTTGTCTTTTGAAGCCAGGTGTGTTTCTTGCAGACAGCAAATGGATGGCTTGTGTTTTTTAATCCAGTCAGCTGATCTCTGTCTCTTCAGTGAGGAATTCAAGCCATTAACATTTATTGAGATAATTGATAAGTGTGGTAGTATTCTATTTGTCTTATTTTGTGAGAGTCCATTGCTTAGTTTTGTCTTTTGCATCATTGTGAAGGTTAGGTTCTGTCCTTTAATATCTGAGTTCTTACTTTGTTGCTGATCCATTGTGATGGTCAGTGTGTAGAACAGGTTGAAGTATTTCCTGTAGAGCTGGTCTTGTTGTGGCAAATTTCCTCAATGTTTGTATATCCGTAAATGATTTGATTTCTCCATCAATTTTAAAGCTTAGCTTAGCAGGGTACAGAATTCTGGGCTGAAAATTGTTCTGTTTAAGTAGATTAAAGGTAGATGACCCCCATTGTCTTCTTGCTTGGAAAGTTTCATTAGAGAAGTCTGCGGTCACTCTGATGGATTTGCCCCTGTAGGTTAACTGGCGCTTACTCCTGGCAGCTTGCAGAATCTTTTCTTTTGTCTTGACTTTGGACAGGTTCATCACAATGTGTCTTGGAGAAGCTTGGTTAGAGTTGAGGCAACCTGGGGTCCGATATCCCTCTGAAAGCAGTGTGTCAGAATCTTTGGTGATATTTGGGAAATTTTCTTTTATAATATTCTCTAGTATGGCTTCCATTCCTCTGGGGCATTCTTCTTCCCCTTCTGGGATTCCTATAACTTGTATGTTGGAACGCTTCATAAAGTCCCACAATTCTGACAGTGAACATTCTGCTTTCTCTCTCTTCTTTTCTGCCTCTTTTACTATCTGAGTTATCTCAAGAACTTTGTCTTCTACCTCTGAAATTCTTTCTTCTGCATGGTCTAACCTGTTGCTGATACTTTCCATTGCATCTTTAAGTTCCCTAATTGACTGTTTCAGTTCCTTCAGCTCTGCTATATCCTTTCTATATTCTTCATATCGTTCATCTCTTATTTGATTCTGTTTTTAGATTTCCTTTTGGTTATTTTCCACTTTATTAGCAGTTTCCTTTACTGTTTCCATCATTTCTTTCATTGTTTTCATCATGTGTATTCTAAATTCCCTTTCTGTCATTCCTAACATTTCTTTATAGGTGGTAATCCTCTGTAGTAGCTACCTCATGGTCCCTTGGCGGGGTTGTTGTGGACTGGCTCTTCATGTTGCCTGGAGATTTCTGCTGATTCTTCCTCATGAGTGATTTCTTTTATCTGTTTCCTTGCCCTAATTTTCCTTTCGCTTCCTCTTGCTCTTTAAGTTCTCGTGCCTGTGGACTAAGGTTTCGATGAGTCCTTATGGTACAGGACCAGACGGATAAGAAGGTTCAAGAGCAAGAAAGGGATGGAAGAAAGGAGGAACAAGTGAATAGAAAAATAAGAAATAGAGAAAGGAGATGGGGTGGGTAAAAGGAATATTGACAGAAAGAAGAGAGGCACAGAAAGAGGGAGACAGAGCAATATAGGTGTATAGTAGGGTACTTTGACACAACCTTAAAAAAACCCCACCTTCTGGGGGTGCCCCGTTGGGTGGTTCCCTTGAGGTCAGCAACTCTTTGCTAACCTGGTCAGACACAGTACCCCAGCTCCACCAAGTAGAGAGGAAAGACAAAAATGTGATAAATCAAACCAAAACAAGCAAACAGAAAACTTTACGGTATAAAATTGTGTGAAAAACCAAATAATAGTGGTAGAAACACTAGCAAAAATGAAGTTCTAGTTATTGAAAAAGGCAGCAATGGGAAATTATAATTACGCTAGAAAAATTGAGAAAGAAAAAATCTGTACAGAAAAGGTTGAAATTAAAAAACAAAACAACATCGACAACATCAAAATAAACAGAAAAACAACCTAACCAAAAAAACAGAAAAAAAAAAAAAAAAACACACAACCAAAACCAAAGCAGTATGTATATATTGTTGAATATTGTCTGGGCAACATGTGGTCTTCTGGGGTATGAGCGTTAATCACAGTGCTGATATGACTGGAGGCTGCAGATTTCTCCAACCCCAGCAGGTAGACACCCTAAATCTCTCTTCAGCCCTCTTAAAAGGCACTTTGAACTTGCAAACTTGCTGAGTAGAAGCTTTCCCAGGAAAGTTCTTGTCGCTGGAATCACCGCTGAAGTGGCTATCCACTTACCTAGTGTGCCAAAACCGGTCTCACTCTGCCCCTGAGGGTTAGGGCTAGAAGGTGGCTCAGACCCCGCCCTTAGGCTACTCAGTTGCTGGGTTACCAGCTCCCGCCCGATTCTTGCTCTGCGACCCTGATGGTGGAGCTTGCCAGGGCAGATCACTCACAATGGCTCCCTGTGGCCCACAGCCAAACACTATTAGCTCCGTCTGGCTCAGTGGCTCAGACCGGGGCCCTAGACAATGGCCTGAGTTCTCCGCACTCCCACTCAGGCTCTCCCCAAGGCAGTTCAACTGAGTGCCAAGTCCAAAAACACCAAAACAGTTCACAGGTAAGGCCTTTCCAGTTTGCAGTCTCGCTGCTACTGAACTTACTTACAGTTACTGGCGGGTTTAGACCAATTGAACACACGCGACCACTTGCCGGTTTTCCACTGTTTTAGTCCTCCTCTTGGGGTCCAGAAGTCTCTCACTGACTCCCTGTATCCTCACAAGGATGATTATAGGCAGATCCCACCAGCCAGAGATGCCTGGAGTCCTATCTCTGCAGACTCACGGTGCCCAGATGCAAGGAAGCTGTTACTCGGCTGCCATCTTGTTCCCTCCTCAGTTGCCTATGTTTTGAGGGTGAGGAGTTTAGAGTTGGGATCAATGGGGCAACAAAAGTAAAAATTGACCATAAACAGAGAAAAAGCCACTTAACTTGTTGACATCTTCCTTTCTAATGTTGTCTTATACTCACACAAGTAGAACATTGTATGTTAACTTTTTGAATGGATTTGCTGGGCTTGCAGGACCACAGGTCAAAGACCTGAATGACATGCTGTAATTGAAACAGTGGCAGGAAATTGGGTCCTAGCGCTTCATTCAAGAACCATGTTTGAATTTTGAAAGCCATGGGATTTGAATCCTGTTTTAATATTTGTAACCTTGAACAAATTCCTAAGTTGTGGTTGTCACCAGCAAGAGATTTTGTGAAAGAAATAAATACTATATAGGTGAAAATGATTCATAAGAGGGAAAGTAGTGTGGTAGGTACAAAAAAACAAAGACCAAAAAAAAGATGATCAGCCTTTCAGATTTATCAGAATCTTTGAGAATCATTTGTGGCAAGGCAAAATACCTTTATTTTCCCTACACATAGCTCCTCTGGGTGTCTAGAGACACTGACTTCACACAGATTCCTGTGTTATGATATTTCAGCTCCGTCTGTTCATGTGAGTCAAGCTAGAAATCCACCTTTAGTTCATTTCATTTGTCACTTCCTGAGGCCGTCCTTCCTACAGAATCATTAGGCGGCCAAGTGCAGGAAATCAGTCATGTGGTGGTGTTCTTATTGATTAAATATGCTTTAGATTGTCAGCCCAAGGTCAATCTTGGGCTTAAAATGTTGGGCAGCAACCCTCTATTAGGAGGTCACAGAGGGTATTCTGCCTGAAAAGAAGATTTGGAAGTCAAAGTTTTTCCCCATTGCATCCTGGTTTGATCCCAGAACACACTCCCTTATTCTGGGTATACTCCCTTTCTATGATATTTCTTTGTGATTGCAAATACCCTGAGTCTTGATGTCTAGTACCTTCTCTACTCCTCCTCCTTATTGACTGTTGAGGGAATATAGATATTAAATAATACTTATGTACATAATTATACGAAGGCATATGTATAAGGGTGCTGATGAACAGTATTCATGTGAAGATGTTTAATGTTAAAAAGGAAATAATGTAAATGGGACAAGAGATGTCAAAACTTTATACCAGCTCACCTTAGCTAGGTGAAGTTTGCAGAACACTGTCTCTGTGGTTACATTTTTTTGTTTTTTAAAAACATTTAATTTTTATAGGTTTAGAGGGTACAACTGCAGTTTTAGTACATGGATATATTGCACATTCCTGAATTCTGGGCTTTCAGCATAGCCATGTCTCAAATAGTGTACATTGTACCCATTAAGTAATTTTGCCTTCTTCATCCCCCTTCCTCTATCCCACCCTTTCAAGTATTCAGTGCCCATTATCTCATTCTCTGTGATCCTGTGTATACATTATTTAGCTTGCACATAGACCTGAGAACATGGGGTATTTGTCTTCTGTTTCTGTGTTATTTCACTTGAGAATATGACCTCTGATTTCTTCCTTGTTGCTGTAAAATACATGATTTCATTCTTTTTTACAGCTGAGTCAGATCCCATGGTGTGTATGTATATAACATATTTTATCTATCTAATCATCTGTTGACGGACCCTTAGTTTAATTTCATACCTTTGGCATTTTAAATAGTATTGTGATGAACATAGAAGCTGCATAGAAAAGGGAATGCTTATACACTGTTGGTATGGAAAAGAGTATGGATATTTCACAGAACCTAAAAGTAGGAAGATCTAGCAGTCCCACTACTGGGTATCTACACAAAGGAAAATAGATCACTATATCAAAAAGAGATCTCATGGTTACATTTTTGGTGGCCTCATCCTACCACAATTACTTTCAAATGAACTTTGAGAGAAATATCATCCCACTGACAAGTAACATTGAAAGAACTTGGGTACTACCAAGCTTAATGGAAAACCCATTGTTATTGGTGTTAGTGAGAAGCTTAGATTATATAGGGTATTTGAGAAATTGAGGGCTGGCCAAGGAAAAAATAGGGCCACAAGGCAGAGTTATATGCAGCAAGATTCACTGAGCAGCACTTGAACATGATTGTGTGCAGGGGGGTCCTTTACAGCATCACATTATCCAGAAGCTTATGGGGAGGGAGCCAGAAGAGAAAGAGATAAGGAAACCTTTAGGAGAAACAGAGGAAGAGAGAGATGGGACACGGGCTTCCCAGTCTGAGTGACGTCACCCAGCAGCGGAGCAGGGAGTATGTCTCTGTATCAGAGAGTCTCAAAGAGTAGTATTGTTCTTAGAGTGTTACAACCACAAGGCTGTACCTTATTAATGGTTAATAGATGTTGGAGGAGATTTTGTGGAGTATGTAAAATAGACAGTATCTAAATGGCTGAAAAATCTACTTATTTGGTAATTTTTCAAACAAATGGGGATGTAAAAATGTGAGCCTGGTAGCAGTAGGTTTGTGAACTAACAGATCTCAATTTGCAATGAAGAAATAATCAACGGAGGGGCTACACATAAAGCCTACCTTTGGCTCGTGTATAGCAAAGGCCTAGAGCAGTTTTCTGGGCAAGGACACTGGAAAGCTCTTCTTTTGTTTTGATTTTTTAAATTTATTTTATTTAATGTATTTATTTTTGTCACAGTGTAAGTTTTTAAGAGAAAAAAATAAGGAAGCAGGATTTGGAGAAGGCTGGGCTGATATATAAACACTTGTCAAATCTCAGTGAGATAAGCTTCACCTAAATAAACTTTGGACACAATAATGGATGAGACTCAATATTATCAATATTTGGTAATTAAAAAATGCCCTCACATTCTTCTAAAGCAATAATCACACCCTGTGAACTGTTCCAAAGGCTATGGTTACTGAGAGTATTGAGGGTGCAGTAACATCTAGAATTCAGTGACCTTCACCACCTGGGCCCATCTACCCTCTTAGTGAAGTTTTCATCACTGTACATCAAACAACTTGCCTAACATGCTCACAAAACAATCCAGAGGATTTATTTGTCATTGTTGTTTTGTTTTGTGCTGTTCTTGGTTTTTGTTTCAAACAATCTTTAAGCTAACCAATCAGTCAATACTGTCTTGAGATGCCCTAATCCATCTTTCTTATTGAATTCTTATTAATTTATCAAGGGAAACTGATTAGTTATCTTCTCTCTGAAGACAAAACAAATGAATGCATTCTCCTACAGTTCCCTAACATTTTGCCAGTGATTTTTTTTTTATAGGAATTCTCAGTTTCACGTTACAATTTGTTTTTCTTTCTATATGTAGACTACCTATCCATCTGTCAAGGGTATGCCTCTCAGCACCTTATTTCTCTAGAATCTAGAGTAAGATCTGACACACAGAGATGCTAAATAAAGATTGGCTAGATCAATAAAACATTTTATACTTACATATAGATATTATGTATTTATCTGTCCTAATGAAAGACGAATGTTGTAAGTTGTACTACATGAGAATGTGATCAATAATAATTAGTATTTTATTAAAATAATTATTTTCAGATTAACAAGAAAGGTTAAAAAAAAGTCCATATGAAAGGCCTGAATGAATTTCAAAATATATGAAAAGTATGAGAATATTTCAAAGAGTTCTCTGACTCAACTTTGATTCTCTGGAAAAGGTGAAACTAATTGCCCAGAAAGTTCTAGCCCATGATTTAGTGGGACAACATATTTTTGAGAGCAGGAAAAATTCTCCATGTCATAATATGTCATGTTCTTATGCGGAACTAGAAAGTTTACCTCATAATGGTGGAGAATAGAATAATAGTTATAAAAGGCTGAGAAGGTGGGGTCGGGGAATAGTTAATGGGTAAAAAAATGCAGTTAGGTAGGAGGGATAAATTCTAATGTACAAGAGTATGGTACAGTGACAATAGTTAATAATAATTTATTGTTTGTCTCTAGATAAAAGTGAAGATTTGGAATGTTTTCCAAACAGAGAAATAATAACATTGTATGTATTTATCAAAATATCACACATACCCCATATATGCACTTGTTATGGACCAATTAAAAAACAAAATTTGACAGACCCCAAAAAAAAAAAAAATTCCCCATGTCATGAAAAGCCAATGTCATTGGAATCTTCCCATGAGAGAAATCTAACAACTGTTGGAGTAATAGGAAAAGTCACTTGAGTGTATCTACTATAGCATGTTATAGACCTGAATAATTTTCACCTGTACACACTACATCAACGTTTACTTTTATTTTACACCATCTGTTGATGTGGACCATGTGTTGATCTGTGTGTTCTTTTGGAAGACTGAGCCAGAACACCTGCCTCACCAATGTTCCAAGGCTCGATAGACACTGGATGTAAACTCATGAAAAGAAAATTGGCCAAATTTTGAAGTTTGGGTGGATGAAAAAAATATTTAATGCAATGAACAAATTTCCATCTACACATAGCTTATTACAGGTTTACAGGCTTTATTAACTTCTAGACTATTTACAATTCACTAGCCCTTTTATTGTTGTTATTGTCGTATAGCCTAACTTTATAGATGGAAAATACAGAGCTTAAACCTTAAAGAAAATCTTCATTTAATAATGTATTTATCACTAAATGAATAGCATTCCTGAATAGTTTCTTTATATAATATGCATGGTTATGGATCTACCGGGGGAAATACATGCCACAGTCTATGCTAGTCATCTATTTTAGACCCTGGTAGACACAGACTCATCAATCACAGCACTCTAGAAAACCAATATGAATCAATTGGAATGTGTGCTTACATTAAAAACTAATTGTTTGCATATAGTTATGGTCATATATCAATATCTGTCTATCTCAAGCAATTTGAGGTACCTGACACACTTCCATTCTTCTCCTCTCCATTCAAAGTGACCTACTTATAGAGGTTTTCTTTGGTGAAAACCATTATATAAAGTAGTCTCACTCCCCAGAAATTATCAACTACATCATTCATTCATGTATCATTTGTCACAATTTGAAATTATTAAGTTTATGTGTGTTTTCTTGCTTTATTTTCTATTTCTCACATGAAAAGATGCTCTAATAGCATCAGAACTTATCTGTCTTCAAATTTTCTGTATACCCAATATTGAGAAATATGCCTGATAACAAATAGGCACTCAATGAATGTTTGTTCTAGTTATGGAGAGAACATTCTATGATAAGAACCAAGAGCAGAAAAATAAGTGAGATGTGTCTGTTTTGTATGCACTATTTTTTTTAATCTAGAGAAATTTTTGTCCAAAACAAATGTAATGAGAAACACATATATGCACTTTTAAATTTCTATTAGCCCCATCAAAACATTGAAAAGAAAAAGGTAAAGTCAATTTTAATAATATATCAGATATAACCCAATATATGCAACATATTAGCATTTCAACAGGAGATCAATATAAAATGATTAATGAGGCATTTTAATATTTTTTTGTACAAAGCTATTTAAATACGATGTATATTTTATACTCCAAATGACAACACAGCATCCTTTGGACTAGCCACAGTTCAAATACTATATAACCATACATGGCTAATGGTTGCCAGTGTGGTTCTAGAACACAGTTTCTATAGGGGTTTGTTGAAAAATAAGACCAAAGGACAGGATTATTGGTTTTATTTTTATTATTTTTTTTGGGGGGGGGTTATTGGTTTTAATTTGGAAAGTATGACAGGGAAAGATGTGTAAACCAAGTAAGTAAATGGATATTTTTAACACAGGAAAGGAGATGATTGTCACTCTGTTTAAGAAAAAGTAACCTAATGTGTAGTGAAGTTAGCAGTTGAGTTAGGAGATGGTAAGAAAAATCTGGAGATTTGTTGCCATTAAATAAGTGAGAAATCATAAATATTTGAATTCAAGGGGTGGCATTGACAGGGAAAGATGGAGCACATAAATCAGATTCTGCAAATGTTGTCAACTAGGCATTTATTCAATACGACTTCACACCATCTTCCAGATGATGTCTATTTTACACCAATAAATATTTCTAGGTATCATTTAGAGTGATTTGCCACTATTATAACAGTTAAGAATTATGAATCTTTTTACTCATAAAAGAAGTCTTTCTGCACCTTTACATTACACTCAGCTAACAGCAAACCTGTCTGAAGGCAAATTGATGGATGAAATATGAACATAACATTTAAAAACACTGAACCTCAGTACATAAAACTTAGTTGGAGGCTCTGCGTAGAAATGTCTTTTGAGGCTACATCTTTAGGTTCAACAAAAAATAGGAGAGACTTTATTTCAGTGGTATGCCACCCAAACACTGCCCATCATTTCTGCCTAGACGAAGGCAACTGGGACCTTTTTTTTACCTTCATAAATATATAACATTTGTGGGCCCGTAATGTGGCAGACATTGTGTTAGCACCCATAAATACAATATCTCATTTGGTATCTACCTTATGGAAATCCCAGCTACTCTCAAACTCATTATATTCTACTTCAAAGTACTAATGGATCTTTCAGCTCTTCTTCCTATCTCTTTTTTGCTTAAAAAGAAAAAGAAATTAGTTGCTGTGGAAGTTTATGCACAAACTTCCACATACCAGTGTACGTGTAAGACACTTAATGCATGTTATTTTATTCTTCGAGACAACCCTTTCTAATGTAATCATCATTATCCACACAGAAAACTGAGGCTAAGAGAGATTCTGAAGCTTTCCAAAGTCAGACATAATAAAATAGAGAAGGAATAGGAACACCATTGATTTAAACTTTTAAATAATCTTATCGATATCCTTTATCACTAGACTACTTATACTCAGGTTGTTAACCTAACTGAAGTAGCCATCTTAAGGACAGTGTGGGTGAGAGTTTCATGAAGGAGGCTGTCAGTCATGTTAAATCCTATTGGGAAATTAAAGAACATGAGTATTGACAATGTATGTTTCAATTACATTTCTTAAAGAGGTCAGCTAGATTTGGTAAGCTCTGATACAATATTTCAGATGAGGAAGGTGGAAAAAAGGAAATGACCGATAATTGTATTTCAGATTGTGACTGACTAAGGAGTCTTGGAGGTATTGTATTCTCGATGAGCATTTCTAAAATCCCTTCTTCCATCTATTTTTAATTATAGAATTTTACTTCTCTGGTTAATTATTGAAGGAGGTATTAGTAACATATGTTTTTAAAATTACTATCCAATTTATGCCCAAACTGCTCGATAATCATGGACTCCCTGAACGAATAACGACTGGATAATCATTTAATTCAGCATTCTACCATAAAATTTGAATTTTCTCTGGTATCTTGGGGTGAAAGCATGGGATTTGGTGATCTGAGTTTAAATGCTGGCCTCTTGCTTTTAAAGTTACTTTTAAATGTTAAATGAATGCAAAAATCTAATTGTTAAAATGGATGTAATTAACTTTTTAGTACAGCTCTAAAATTAGAATAGGGACATGATTTTTATATGTATTTATAGAGAGGAAGAGTTACATATATGTTTCATATAATATTTATTTCTTTGACAGTACGGTACATGTTTTTATCTCCTCCCTAAAGAAGTCCTTATAATGGTACATCCATTCTTTTAAAAAAAATGTAGGTTTTCAGATGTCACAGTTATTAGTGCTTAATTCTTAAGAGTTGCTAAATAGTTTTGAAAACATTTCTTAGAAGAAAGAAACAGCTACTCAGTAACTTCTATGTATACAAAAAAGTACACCTTCTATGAAAGATAAAGAGTCTTCAATTTTATAGTACCACTGAAGTATTTAGTGCTAAATTTTTCAAGCCTTTCATATACCCCACTCAAAGTTTTTGTCCCCAAATTTTCAGGGTAGTTTCCATTACTAGTTCAGGAAATGTTCTCAATTTCATACTTACTTTTCCATTTAAGTATTTCTCTTTTTTGTTTAACAGCTTTATTGAGATATAATTGATATATGAATAATGACACATATTTAATGTGTACAACTTGATGAGTTTGGACAATGCAAACACCCTTGACACTTACTGACACTATCAAGTAGTAATAATTCTTCCCTAAGCTTCCCGTGTCATGTGTGTGTTTAGAACATTGAACATGAGACCTGCTCTTCCAATCATTTGCTATTGGTACTGGACTTCGATTAAAATAAGGAAAATACAGCGCAATGTGTAATCAGCAGCCACAAAATTGGACTTGTCCAAACCAACAAACAATTTTAGCTCTGTGGTTGCAATGGTCTGAATCCATATGTTGAAATTGTAACCCTACAGGGACAGTGTTAGAAGGTGGGGCCTTTGGAAAGTGGTTAGGTCATGAGAGCAGAGGGTCATGAATGAGATTAGCGTCCTCACAGAGGAGACCCAGAGAATTCCCTTTCCCCTTCCACCTGTGAGGACTCAGTGGCAAGGGGGTTAAACCAGGAGATGGACCCTCATCAGACACACTCTGCTGTTACTTTACCTTTGATTCCTCAGTCTCCACAACAATGAAAAATAAACGTCTTGTGTTTATAATCCACCCAGTTTGCAGTATTTTGTTATGGCTTCCTAGACGGACTAAAAGACAGACATATTCTTTGAGAATGATCTTACTGTTTGAATAAAGTTAGACATTGCCCTTTGCTCCAAATGCAAATATACTGATGAAATTATTTATCTAAATGATTGCATACCACTTTTATATCAAGCAGAATAAAATCACTTACCTACTCACATTTTAAAGTCTTTGAATATTAGTTACATTATTATCTACAGTCTTCCCCATTATTGCTACCCAGATGCTGAGGGCCTTTATATTCCTTCCCTTTTATTGGTTTACTACATCTCCCTTAGCTCTATTACTTTAAGCACACAAATTGCTAATTATAGTACTTACCTCACAGGCATATGGAGAAATTCAAAAGGAATCCAAGTACAAGATCATAGAACTGTAATTTGGTATATCACCATAAACATTATCTGCTATTATTTTTATAGCTTTCTGAATTCAGTAGGGATATGTTTGATATGCATAAATTTAGGAGATACATCATGGCAAAAATTTAGGGGGTTTGGTGTAAGACAGAGCACTCCTCCTAAATGGAAAAGATTTTATTTATGCCAGTTCTGTGTCACTTAAATTATGCATTCTATTTTTTTTCCTGCAAGTCTAAATAAAATTGACATTTAGAAAAGTCACAGTGACTTGACAACATTGATTTAGATCCACTCTAAATAAATTTTAGGATTGCCTGAGACATTTCAGCCATTAGCAATAGTTTAACCATGTAAAAAGGGCCTGTCTTCAGGAGTGAGGAATTACTTACAGCAAGTTCACATCCATGTCTAATAGAAGCTAAGATGTGTAGCACAGTCAGGGAAATTAACAAATGTAGCTATCACTCCTCTTATTCTTCCATAGCCTAATCTAATAAATGTGTATTTGCATAAATTGATCACATCTGTTATCACATGCTGGATGAGTTATCTTGTATGAATGGTGACACTTGTGGAATTCAAAAACACCAGTCACAGTTAGTAGCAAAACAGTCGCATAAAAATCAATTAGCCTTTGCACTTTAAGCTGCCAGATTATTCCTGCCTCACAACCAATATATTTCCCAATCTATGTCACATGATTTTAATGTGAAATGAAAGAAACAACATCCCTTAGAAAAAGATTTTGGGATTGTCTCTGGAAGCATGTCAAAGTCGCCGTTATGATAGAGCAACTTCATTATGTTGTGTCATTACCAGTAATTTTTCCTAACTCGAGCTTATGCAGATTTATACCCATTTTGCCTATAAAATGGACAAAGACAAAGCTGTATATACTGTGAATTGTCTTTCAGTCTCACACAGTACAAATATGCATCTTTAAATCTGAAACCTGAAAAATTAGTAATACTTCTTACAAGTATGGTGAAGAGGACAAAAGGACATTTTTCAAAGTTGAGTTTGAGTTGCACTTCTCCAGCATAAGGGAAATATGCTAATCCAACTTCTGAGGAGACTTCTATTTTCTCTGTGTTTTAAAGCTCTTTGTACATGTTTTTTTATCAGTCCTGCAATGAAAATGATGAGGTTAGACCCACCCCCTCACCTCCATCTATCTCTCTCTCACAGACAATGCTTCTTTTTTCCTTGGGAAATTTCTTTTTTTTTTTTTTTTTTTTTATTGTTGGGGATTCATTGAGGGTACAATAAGCCAGGTTACACTGATTGCAATTGTTAGGTAAAGTCCCTCTTGCAATCATGTCTTGCCCCCATAAAGTGTGACACACACCAAGGCCCCACCCACCTCCCTCCTTCCCTCTTTCTGTTTCCCCCCCATAACCATAATTGTCATTAATTGTCCTCATATCAAAATTGAGTACATAGGATTCATGCTTCTCCATTCTTGTGATGCTTTACTAAGAATAATATCTTCCACGTCCATCCAGGTTAATACGAAGGATGTAAAGTCTCCATTTTTTTTAATGGCTGAATAGTATTCCATGGTATACATATACCACAGCTTGTTAATCCATTCCTGGGTTGGTGGGCATTTAGGCTGTTTCCACATTTTGGCGACTGTAAATTGAGCTGCAATAAACAGTCTAGTACAAGTGTCCTTATGATAAAAGGATTTCTTTCCTTCTGGGTAGATGCCCAGTAATGGGATTGCAGGATCAAATGGGAGGTCTAGCTTGAGTGCTTTGAGGATTCTCCATACTTCCTTCCAGAAAGGTTGTACTAGTTTGCAGTCCCACCAGCAGTGTTAAAGTGTTCCCTTCTCTCCACATCCACGCCAGCATCTGCAGTTTTGAGATTTTGTGATGTGGGCCATTCTCACTGGGGTTAGATGATATCTCAGGGTTGTTTTGATTTGCATTTCTCTAATATATAGAGATGATGAACATTTTTTCATGTGTTTGTTAGCCATTCGTCTGTCGTCTTTAGAGAAAGTTCTATTCATGTCTCTTGCCCATTGATATAAGGGATTGTTGGCTTTTTTCATGTGGATTAATTTGAGTTCTCTATAGATCCTAGTTATCAAGCTTTTGTCTGATTGAAAATATGCAAATATCCTTTCCCATTGTGTAGGTTGTCTCTTTGCTTTGGTTATTGTCTCCTTAGCTGTACAGAAGCTTTTCAGTTTAATGAAGTCCCATTTGTTTATTTTTGTTGTTGTTGCAATTGCCATGGCAGTCTTCTTCATGAAGTCTTTCCCCAGGCCAATATCTTCCAGTGTTTTTCCTATGCTTTCTTGGAGGGTTTTTATTGTTTCATGCCTTAAGTTTAAGTCCTTTATCCATCTTGAATCAATTTTTGTGAGTGGGGAAAGGTGTGGGTCCAGTTTCAGTCTTTTACATGTAGACATCCAGTTCTCCCAACACCATTTATTGAATAGGGAGTCTTTCCCCCAAGGTATGTTCTTGTTTGGTTTATCAAAGATTAGGTGGTTGTAAGATGTTAGTTTCATTTCTTGGTTTTCCATTCGATTCCAAGTGTCTATGTCTCTGTTTTTGTGCCAGTACCATGCTGTCTTGACCACTATGGCTTTGTAGTACAGACTAAAATCTGGTATGCTGATGCCCCCAGCTTTATTTTTATTACAGAGAACTGCCTTAGCTATACGGGGTTTTTTCCAGTTCCATACAAAACGCAGAATCATTTTTTCCAAATCTTGAAAGTATGATGTTGGTATTTTGATAGGAATGGCATTGAATAGGTAGATTGCTTTGGGAAGTATGGACATTTTAACAATGTTGATTCTTCCCATCCATGAGCATGGTATGTTCTTCCATTTATTAATATCCTCTGCTATTTCCTTTCTGAGGATTTCATAGTTTTCTTTATACAGGTCCTTCACCTCCTTCGTTAGGTATATTCCTAGGTATTTCATTTTCTTTGAGACTATGGTGAAGGGAGTTGTGTCCTTAATTAGCTTCTCATCTTGACTGTTATTGGTGTACACAAAGGCTACTGACTTGTGGACATTGATTTTATATCCTGAAACATTACTGTATTTTTTGATGACTTGTAGGAGTCTTGTGGTTGAGTCTTTGGGGTTCTCTAAGTATAAGATCATGTCGTCAGCAAAGAGGGAGAGTTTGACCTCCTCTGCTCCCATTTGGATTCCCTTTATTTCCTTGTCTTGCCTAATTGTATTGGCTAGAACTTCCAGCACTATGTTGAATAGTAAAGGTGACAGAGGACAACCTTGTCTGGTTCCAGTTCTAAGAGGAAAAGCTTTCAGTTTTACTCCATTCAGTAAAATATTGGCTGTGGGTTTGTCATAGATAGCTTCAATCAGTTTTAGAAATGTGCCACCTATGCCTATACTCTTCAGAGTTCTAATTAGAAAAGGATGCTGGATTTTATCAAATGCTTTTTCTGCATCTATTGAGAGGATCATGTGATCTTTATTTTTGCCTCTGTTAATATGGTGGATAACGTTTATAGACTTGTGTATGTTAAACCAACCTTGCATCCCTGGGATGAAGCCTACTTGATCATGATGAATGACTTTTTTGATGATAAGCTGTAATCTATTGGCTAGGATTTTGTTGAGAATTTTTGCGTCTATGTTCATGAGTGAAATTGGTCTGAAATTCTCCTTTTTGTTTGGGTCTTTTCCTGGTTTTGGTATCAGGGTGATGTTTGCTTCATAGAATGTGTTGGGGAAGATTCCTTCTTCCTCAATTTTCTGGAATAATTTCTGCAGTACAGGAATAAGCTCTTCCTTGAAGGTTTGATAGAATTCTGGAGTGAAGCCATCTGGACCAGGGCATTTTTTAGTTGGAAGCTTTTTTATTGTTTCTTTGATCTCAGTGCTTGAAATTGGTCTGTTCAGGAGCTCTATTTCTTCCTGGCTGAGTCTAGGGAGAGGGTGTGATTCCAAATATTGATCCATTTCTTTCCCATTGTCAAATTTCTGGGCATAGAGTTTCTGGTAGTATTCAGAGATGATCTCTTGTATCTCTGTGGGAACAGTTGTTATTTCCCCTTTATCATTTCTGATTGAGGTTACTAGAGATTTTACTTTTCTATTCCTCGTTAGTCTGGCCAATGGTTTATCTATTTTATTTATTTTTTCAAAAAACAACTCCTTGTTTCATTAATTTTCTGAATGATTCTTTTGTTTTCAATTTCATTGATCTCTGATTTGATTTTGGATATTTCTTTTCTTCTACTGAGTTTAGGCTTAGATTGTTCTTCTTTTTCCAATTCCATAAGATCTCTTGTGAGATTGTTGATGTGCTCTCTTTCAGTTTTTCGAATGTAGGCATCTAAAGCGATGAATTTTCCTCTCAAAACTGCTTTTGCAGTATCCCACAGGTTTTGGTAGCTTGTGTCTTCATTGTTGTTATGCTCAAGGAAGTTAATGATTTCCTGTTTTATTTCTTCCTGCACCCATCTGTTGTTCAACAGAAGATTGTTTAGTTTCCATGCCTTTGTGTGGGGTCGAGCATTTTTGTTAGAGTTGAGTTCCACCTTTAGTGCCTTATGGTCTGAGAAGATACAAGGTAAAATTTCAATTCTTTTGATTCTGTTGATATTTGTTTTGTGTCCCAGGATATGATCAATTTTGGAGAATGTTCCATGGGGTGATGAGAAGAATGTATATTCTTTATCTTTGGGGTGGAGTGTTCTATATGCGTCTATCAAGCACAGTTGTTCTAGAGTCTCATTTAAGTCTCTTATATCCTTGTTTAATTTCTGTTTAGAGGATCTGTCCAGCTCTGTAAGAGGAGTGTTAAAGTCCCCTGTTATGATGGTATTATCAGATATCATATTGCTCAGACTGAGTAAGGTCTGCTTCAAGAATCTGGGAGCATTTAAATTGGGTGCATAAATATTTAGAATTGAAATGTCTTCTTGTTGTATTTTTCCCTTGACCAATATAAAGTGACCATCTTTGTCTTTTTTGACTTTAGTTGCTTTAAATCCACATGTGTCTGAAAATAAGATTGCAACTCCTCTTTTCTTCTGAATTCCATTTGCCTGAAAAATTGTCTTCCAACCCTTGACTCGGAGCTTTAATTTGTCTTTTGAAGCCAGGTGTGTTTCTTGCAGACAGCAAATGGATGGCTTGTGTTTTTTAATCCAGTCAACCAATCTATGTCTCTTCAGTGGGGAATTCAAGCCGTTAACATTTATTGAGATAATTGACAAGTGTGGTAGTATTCTATTCGTCTTATTTTGTGAGAGTCCATTGCTTAGTTTTATCTTTTGCATCAGTGTGGAGGTTAGGTTCTGTCCTTTAATTTCTGAGTTCTTACTTTGCTGCTGATCCATTGTGGTGGTCAGTGTGCAGAACAGGTTGAAGTATTTCCTGTAGAGCTGGTCTTGTTGTGGCGAATTTCCTCAATGTTTGTATATCCGTAAATAATTTGATTTCTCCGTCAATTTTGAAGCTTAGCTTAGCAGGGTACAGAATTCTGGGCTGAAAATTGTTCTGTTTAAGTAGATTAAAGGTAGATGACCATTGTCTTCTTGCTTGGAAAGTTTCATTAGAGAAGTCTGCGGTCACTCTGATGGATTTGCCCCTGTAGGTCAACTGGCGCTTACTCCTGGCAGCTTGCAGAATCTTTTCTTTGGTCTTGACTTTGGACAGGTTCATCACAATGTGTCTTGGAGAAGCTCGGTTAGAGTTGAGGCGACCTGGGGTCCGATATCCCTCTGAAAGCAGTGTGTCAGAATCTTTGGTGATATTTGGGAAATTTTCTTTTATAATATTCTCTAGTATGGCTTCCATTCCTCTGGGGCATTCTTCTTCCCCTTCTGGAATTCCTATAACTCGTATGTTGGAACGCTTCATAAAGTCCCATAATTCTGACAGTGAACGTTCTGCTTTCTCTCTCTTCTTTTCTGCCTCTTTTACTATCTGAGTTATCTCAAAAACTTTGTCTTCTACCTCTGAAATTCTTTCTTCTGCATGGTCTAACCTGTTGCTGATACTTTCCATTGCATCTTTAAGTTCCCTGATTGACTGTTTCATTTCCTTCAGCTCTGCTATATCCTTTTTATATTCTTCATATCGTTCATCTCTTATTTGATTCTGTTTTTGAATTTCCTTTTGGTTATTTTCCACTTTATTAACAGTTTCCTTCATTGTTTCCATCATTTCCTTCATTGTTTTCAGCATGTGTATTCTAAATTCCCTTTCTGTCATTCCTAACATTTCTGTATAGGTGGAATCCTCTGCAGTAGCTACCTCATGGTCCCTTGGCGGGGTAGTTCTGGACTGGTTCTTCATGTTGCCTGGAGTTTTCTGCTGATTCTTCCTCATGGGTGATTTCTTTTATATGTTTACTTGCCCTAATTTTCCTTTCAATTCCTCTTGCTCTTTAAGTTCTTGTGCCTGTGGACTAAGGGTTACAGGACCAGAAGGGTGAGAAGGTTTAAGAGCAAAAAAGCGATGAAAGAAATGAGGACCGAGTGATAAGAAAAAAAAAAAAAAGAAAAATAGAGAAAGGAGAGTGGTTGGGTGAAAGGAATATTGACAAAAAGAAGAGAGGCACAGAAAGAGGGAGACAGAGCAATATAGGTGTACAGTAGGGTACTTTGATACAACCTTAAAAAAAAAAAACACCTTCTGGGGGTGCCAAGTGGGGTGGTTCCCTTGAGGTCAGCAGCTCTTTGCGAACCTGATCAGACACAGTACCCCACCTCCACCAAGTAGAGAGGAAAGACAAAAATGCTATAAATCAAACCAAAACAAGCAAACAGAAAACCTTACGGGATAAAATTGGCTGGAAAAACCAAATAATAGTGGTAGAAACACTAACAAAAATGAAGTTCTGATTATTGAAATAGGCAGCAATGGGAAATTATAATTAAACTAGAAAAATTGAGAAAGAAAAAGGATCTGTATGGAAAAGGTTGAACTTAAAAAACAAAACAACAATCTAGAACGTCAAAATAAACAAAAAAAACAACCAAACCAAAAAAAAAAAAAAAAAACCAAACAAACAAACAAAAAAAAAACACACACGCAACCAAAAACAAAGCAGTATGTATATGGAATTGAATATTGTCTGGGCAACACGTGGTCTTCTGGGGTATGAGATGTTAATCACAGTTCTGATACGACTGGAGGCTGCTAGTTTCTCGAACCCCAGCAGGTAGACACCCTAAATCTCTCTTCAGCCCACTTAAAAGGCACTTTGAACTTGTTCACTTACTGAGCAGAAGCTTTCTCAGGGAAGTGCTTGTTGCTGGAATCACTGCTGAAGTGGCTATCCACTTACCCTGTGTGTCAAAACTGGTCTCCCTCTGCCCCCGAGGGTTAGGGCTGCAAGGCGGCTCAGACCCCGCCCTTAGGCTACTTGGTCGCTGGGTTACCAGCTCCCACCCAATTCCAGCTCTGTGACCCTGAGGGCGGAGCTTGCCAGGGCAGATCGCTCACAATGTCTGCCTGTGACCCAGAGCCAAACTCTATTAGCTCCGTCTGGCTCAGCGGCTCAGACTGGGGCCCTAGACAAAGGCCAAAGTTCTCCGCACTCCCGCTCAGGCTCTCCCCAAGGCAGTTCAGCTGAGTGCCAAGTCCAAAGACACCAAAACAGTTCACAGGTAAGGCCTTTCTGGTTTGCAGTCTCGCTGCTACTGAACTTACAGTTGCGGGCGGGTTTAGGCGGATTGAACACACGCGACCACTTGCCGGTTTTCCACTGTTTTAGTCCTCCTCTTGGGGTCCAGAAGTCTCTCGCTGACTCCCTGTATCCTCTCAGGGGTGATGATAGGCAGATCCCACCAGCCAGAGATGCCTGGAGTCCTATATCCCCAGACTCACGGTGCCCAGATGCAAGGAAGCTGTTACTCGGCTGCCATCTTGCTCCACCCTCCTTCCTTGGGAAATTTCTATTTGGCAATAAATTTAGAGACATTTCCAAAGTCAAGAAAGAACAAGGAAAGCTGGGGATTACAAAGTTGTAAAATGCACGTTGTCTTGTTAAAGCATAAAATGATTGCAGGAAATGCCACTCCAGGGGAACCAGTTCCTTGCCACTGATTTTTGCTAATGGAAACATCTGATCAAGTGCAAGCAGAATACTACTTCAATGATTACTAGATCTGTGCCAATATTCAAAATTTGCAGTCTGATTTTAACATGAAGAATGCAGTTTTTATTCCCAATGATGCTGAGTTCCCTTCAGTGAATGAATGAATCTTAAAAAAAAAAAAAAAGATTCAGGCATATCAGTTAGAGAAGCTCCAGTCTTAAAATTTGGATGGCACAATATGAATCTTAATTTTCTGTGATCTTGACAGTAATAAATGTTTTCTGCATTGTCAAGATTATGGAGTTCTCTCTTACGAACTTAACTAGATTTCCTAGTACCCACCTCTTCAGTAATCATTTCTTGTTGGTTTATCAATTCATTTATTCAGCAAATATTTGTATAGTGACTTTCATTACATTAATGAAAGCATGAGGCAGTTGTACAGAAGTTATTTTTACTGACTTTGAGCTTTAGTTTAACTGATGGATCATAAAATTTGCTTCAGCGTGCTACCATATAACTTTATTTTAACCCTGAATTAAAGTATGTACTCTAGAGCTCAAGCAGAAAGACATCTTTCCTTTTGCCAAGGTTGTAGATATATAATTCACTAGATTAGTGAGACTCCTTCTAATAACTTCTATTTTTTTCTTTTCAATGATATATTTTATGTTACCAATTTTATATCATTTTTTAGCACTTTGATAAAAATTATGTCACACTCATTATCAAAAACATCTGATATAGACTAGGCATGATGGCTCATGCCCGTACTCATAGCACTCTGGGAGGCAGAGGCAAGTTGGATCGCCTGAGTTTGAGACCAGGATGAGCAAGAGCCAGACACAGTCTCTACTAAAAGTAGAAAAGCCAGCCAGGCTTTTTGGTGGGCACTTGTACTCCCAGCTACTCGGGAGGCTGAGGCAAGAAGATCCCTTGAGCCCAAGAGTTTGAGATTGCTTAGAGCTATGACGCCATGGCACTCTACCCAGGACAACTATGTGAGACTCTGTCTAAAAAAAGAAAATGTCTTATATTATCTTTTTGGCATACTGATATGCGTTAGTTTCCCAAAGTTTCTCCTAATTTGCCAAATGTGAATCACAATGCAAAATGTTCAGGAGTAGTCTTTGTCTGAAATGTTCTTTCATTTTCTTTTACTATCTAGACAAGCACTGAATGCCTAGTGTGTTTTATTCTGGCCCTGCATAGACAAAGGCTAGATGGGGTAAGGTCTGTATATTGAGAATCTCACAGTTTAAAAAGAGGAGTTAAGATCAGTTAATATTAATACTGGAAAGAATGTTGTACTTTTACACAAGAAGGTTCAAAGAATAAAGGCAGTTCTTTCAAAATAAAAATAAATTGCTCATAAAATTACTTGTGTATTTATTTGACATGACTTACACATGGTAGACAAATGTAACCACCCTAAATAATTGAACATTTAAGTAACAAAACAAAAAACCTCCACAGTATTGTGTGTTTCTAAATACTGAGTTCTTCAGTGTCAATTTATAAAATCAGATAAGTATATGAACTGTCTAATAGTTCTAAAAATAAATATAGCTTTGTTGCTCATGTGCCACAGATGACAACTTTAAATTTGTTCTAGATGTCTTTTTATTTTAGTAAGGCCACAACAAACAATGCAATGATTGATAGGAATGGAAGATTTTAACATAGGTTTTTGTTGTTGTTTTTTGTTTTTAATTTTTTCATTGCTGTTTGCTTGCATTTTTCATAGGCTGGACGCTACAGAAATTTGCAAATTTAGCCCCAGTGCATCCCAAGTGTATCTGCAGGTCTCAGGCTTTTATTTATTTATTTTTAACCATTAACTTTGACTAGGCACTGCTAACATTTGTTGAACACTCATCCTGCACAGAGTCCTTTTCTTAAGTATTTGCTAAGCTCCATCTCATTTAATCCCAGCAATCATCACATACAGCTTTTCTAGATGAAAAATCTGAGTAATAGGAAGCTTAGCCAGAGTCTAGCTGAATTTCAGTCTGAGACATCTCCTCCCCCTCGATGTATCCCTAGAAAATAAGTTGTGGAGGAGTTACGAGTGTAAATTCTTAACCAACCAAAACTGTCCTACATGGCTGAACTGACTAGTTTGCAGCCAAATCAGCATATTTTGCCATCACTTCTTTTTTGCTTTTGCTGCAAAATTCCACACATCGTTCTGCTGTATGTTAAGCTACACATGGAAAACTGGTTTAATTACAACTGAAGTGGCACTTTTCCTCCCTCTCTTATTGCTGCCCAGGGAAGATGTGGCTTCCTTGTCAACTGCAGGGCATATCCTGCACTTGGATTATAAGCATATGATACTTGGATGTTAGAAAGTTCTCAAGAAATTAACAGTGCCTGCCTTGATCTCTAACTTCTATTGGGATTGTGTGAGAGGTGGACTCTGTTAAAATGGAGCTAAGTAACCGCATAATGTTCAAAGCAAAATATGTCCAAATGACCCATTTCTCCTTAATAGAATTGTAGAAGCTAATAGTTTATTTTATTGCATCATTCTGATTGAACTCAAAAGCAGTGCTATCACATATATTCCGTTTAAATAACTTTTTATAATATAGTTAGCATGTTGTCATATTTAATATTTCTTAGAAATGGGGCTTGGTAGAAAAAATGGCTGCATTTGTGGAAATTGTCTTATTTTTCTTTGTTGGAATTTGCTGCCAGATTGTTTTACATTAGCACTCCATAAGTTTCTGAACTTGGGGAAAGGCATTAAACTATTATTTGCAGCCCTGGGTGCAAATCTATCTTTAGGTGCTGGCTACTAAAAACACTTTTGAATATATATCATCTATTTAAGAAACACCAAAACAGGTATTCCTCTGAAACTCTTCTTTTTTATTTTATTTTTTTATTAAATCATAGCTGTGTACATTAATGCAATTATAGGGTACAATGTTACAATGTGCTGGTTTTATATACAATTTGAAATACTTTCATCAAACCGGTTTCATCTCATTTTCTTAGTTATTGCGTTAAGACATTTATATTGTACACTTAGTGAAACTCTTCTTTTAAATGGTTGAAACATTTAAAGTTGGTTATGATAACTTTAAGAATGTTGTTTTTGTGTGAATATCCTTGGCATTATAAATCAGATCTATGTGGGTCCATATAGACTTAAGTTTCATAAGTGATGGAGAAATTAAGTCTTTTGCAGACAAGTAAACACTGAGATATTTTGCTATGAACCAAACCTGTCCTGAACAAAATATTAAGAACAGCACTATCACAAATCAGGACAATAGATATACACCAGTGTAAATTCACCTAACCAACCCCCCTCAAAAAAAAAAAAAAAACAAAAGAAACAACTCACCACTTTATAAAACAACAGGGTAAAACAATGCAGTCAGGGACTATGAACAGACTCACATCCCACATATCAAGACTGTCAGATAACATTTTCCTTTCTTAAAGTGTGTATACATTTTTGGGCACCCTTCATATATGTGCCCAACTTGGAATCTCCTAAATACATAAAGAAAATTTTACTAGAGCTTAACAAAGAAATAAATAGCGTCATCATCGTTGCTAGGGACCTCAAGGCAGAGCTCAACAAGTCATCAATCAGATTGGAATGTTAATAAGGTAAACCAAGACATTTATAGAACATTCTATCTCAAAACTACAGAAGACACATTCTTCTCAGGAATATATATGACCTTGTCCAAGACTGACCAAATCCTATTTTTGTTGGTTTTCAGCTTATTCTTCACTTCCAGTCATCCATATTCTGAATCCCATTTCTGTCATTTCAACAATTTGCTTGCGGTGGACTCCACTACTATAGTTCCATTTTTTTCCCCCTTGGGGATGTAAAACGGTTTTGTTCTTTTGTTCCTTCTCATCTGGCTCCTTTTATTGTGGCTCTGAGTAATTAGAGCTGCAGGGCACTTATTCTTGTTTGCTGGGGACTCTTGAATCAATTCCAGATGTGGTGGCTGCTCAGGGCTGGGGAATTCTGAGGGAAGTGTTGGACGTTGTTCTCATGGTCCAGCAATAGTGGTGGAGACATGGTAGTGTGATCTTGGCATCAAAGCACAAATCTAGAGTCTCAGGGATGGAATTGCAGGCCTGGCAATGGCTCTGGAGCTACAGGGGCAAAGTCTCAAACTTGGGGATTATGAGAGCTTCAGAGCTGGCTCTGGGAATTTCAGGGGCAGAGCTGCCCACGTGGTTGGCTGTTCCACCAGTGTGGGAACTGCTGATGGTCAGCAGCCCAGAGTCTGCCTGGGTCAGAGCTGCTTCCTGGCCAAAGTTTTCCATTCAGATCTAGGACCCACTGAGGCAGTTGCCCCAGGATTCCCAAGTCATGCCTGGGATGTCTGGGCATTCCCCTCTGCTGAGCTCCCATGCTGGTGAGGAGGCATACTCATCCACCAATCATAGAATATGATGCAGGGGAGTTTCCCTTCCCTTCTTTGCCTGGGATAGGTGATGCAAAGCCTATTGCTGGAAGACTTGGTCCCAATAAGACCTGGCTCTGTGATCCAAGATCACATCAATTGTAGAAACCTGGGATTAGTGGGCACCACATCTCTGCTGCTGAACCTGCTGTCTGGTGGAAGGTGTCTTCCCCAGACTCTGAGCAGCTCCTGATCAGCTCAGAGGTCTGCAGTGAAGGAGGGAGACCCCACACAGTTCAAGCTCTTCTGTATATTTTTTTCTTTCCTAATAGGCAGTGTCCCCTCAGTCTTTAACTCATACCAGAAGTGTGAATTGTATTGGGGCACCCCAGCCCAATCCTGGGATGATGGGTGATGTTTGTAAGAATAACACACACCCTGTTTAATTGAGTTGGTATATGCTGTAATGAGCTGCAGAGTTGTTCTCCCTGTCAGTGGTTGGTGGTTGGTAAGAGCTAACTGCAGAGATGCTCTTTGGTGCCTGTGATAAGCTCTAGTCCTTCGGGCAGAGCATGTGAATGTCCCAGAATTTGGAAGGGGCCTGTAGCTCTGAGGGTTTGCTTGATCATTATCCACCACAACTGAGATGGGTAGCGGAGCGAGCTTGGGCGTGGTTATGTTTTCTGAGCCTGGAAGTCTTCAAAAAGCCTTGGCTAGTCTCAGAGATCATTTTCCCAGCTGTTAAGGGGAGCCACTGGAAAAGAGTCAAGGTAGGCTCCTCAGACCTGGCAGGATGCTTGTGAGGAAGGGACTGCAATTTGGGACCAGCTATCAGGAGTGAGCTCCACCAGCTTGTGCTAACCGTTTCCTCCTGTCTTCTTTCAAACAGGCCCACCTGAGCACATAGCGCTTGGTTGCTATGCTGCTGTGGGCTGAAATCTTCCCCTCCAGGGGACTTTCTCTCATCTGACAATGTGGTTTTGAGCCTCAACAGGGCTCCAAGTTCATTTTCCCCATACCCTAAGGGTAGCTGCTGAGAGGAGCATCAAGGCGGGCTCTCCAGATGAGGAAGGCTATTTATGGGGAAGGGACTTCAATTCCCTGAGTGGCTATCAGGAGTGAGGTCCAAACCTCTTGCATCACCCCTGCCCTCCAGCGTCTGGTACAAAAGGGCATGTCTGAACTTGCCACACTCATTTGCTATGGTGCCACCAGTGGGGATCTTACCCCCTGGAGGACCTGCCCTAGTCCAACAGTGTGTCTTTCTGGGGTTTGGGGCTGGGGAATAGGTGCTTTCCTGGGTCACTGCCTGTCACATTCCCACAGTACTTCCCTATCAGTTCTGCCCACATCAGTCCTCAGTCCAAATCCCAAACCTCCCTTTGATGTCCCCCAGTGACTCAATCAAGTACACAATTTACAGCATCTGACCCACACGTTTGACCTGCTGGTGTGTGTCTCTGAGAAACACCAGCAGTCAGGGAGGTCCTAGATTGAGTGTCCCAGGCCACTGTAGTTCCTCAAGGTGAAAGGCGTGGGTCCTGCTCTCTGTGGAAACTTCAGACCAGCAGACACCCAGCTGAGGAGAGGTGGCTGCTTGCCAAATTCTCCTCTCAAATTGTTCTTATAGTTGCAGTGGGTGGGAAACCGTAGGGAAGGACAAGAAACTGAAATGAGGAAAGTCAGCTCTCCAGCATCTTGGGTCATATGTTTATTTGGAATTTCCAAGCTCTGAGGTCATGCAAGCTCTCCCCACATTTTTTCGTGGTTGCCACAGTGCTTGGGCTCGTGGGAGTGGAAAAGCTTCCAAGTATCTTGGTAGCCTGCTGACCACTGTAAGAGTGTGGGAGGGAGACAGGGATGCCCCATTACCCCTTCACTGGATTCCCAACCTCTCTGGGTTTGATCCTTGGCAATATCTTTTTTTTTCCTTTATCTTCTTCTTTGTCTCCTTTTCAGTTTTCCTCCCTGAGGTCTCTGGAAGGCTCCAGAACTTCTCTTTCTGACCTGTATCTGAGCTGTGTACCCTGTCCTTGATCTGAAACCCTTTCTTCCCTCTGGAACAGACCCGCAAGTTATGTCTCTAGTCAGCCATCTTGCCTCCATCATTATTTTTAATTTGCCTAAGTAGTATGGTAGGTACTATAGATCTTGCTTTTTTTTTTAATTTTTCTTGCTGAGCACTGTGGTTTTAAGATCTATTCATTTTATTATATGAACCACTATTATATTTCTCCCAGCAAACTTATTAAAAATGGCTACTCAAATAGTTGTTAATCTGGTTAACATCAGAATATGTTATGGAATTTTTTGCTTGTTTTATTTTGTTTTGTTGTAAGACATATACTAAATGCCTTCCCTGGAAAATTATTATTTGGAGGTTTGCAATGCCAGTAAGGTTTAAGTATTTTGTAGTAGTCAAGATTGAGTATGAACATTAGATTCTCAATGCAGCACATCCTTTATGTTATAGTGCCCCAACATTTCAATTTGACCTGCTTTCTTGAAGCTTATCAGTAGTCCAATTAATGCTAATTATTTGTTTAATAATAATTGGCTCACTGGAATCCTGTGCAGGATTTGATACTAATAACTAACTCCTCCCACCTAAACTTTATCTTAGTTTGTCTCTTCCTTTCTCCTAGTGCCTAAGACGTAGACTTGGATATACATAGTGTTTTTTGTTGTTGATGTTTGTTTTGTTTTGTTTTTAAATTTCATCTCGGGTAGTAGAGTGAGGGAACAGATTGAAAGATCAGTGGAAGGAAGAAAGCAGTAAGAGTTACGTTGTTGAATAATTCAGCACCACGGACAACGGCAGCTCAATCCCTGTGCTCAGGCGTCCTCAAACTGCGGCCCGCGGGCCACATGAAGAGGTGTGAATTGTATTTGTTCCTGTTTTGTTTTTTACTTCAAAATAAGATATGTGCAGTGTGCATATGAATTTGTTCATAGTTTTTTTTTTTTGTTTGTTTTTTAAACTATAGTCCAGCCCTCCAACCGTCTGAGGGACAGTGAATTGGCCCCCTGTTTAAAAAGTTTAAGGACGCCTGCCTGTGCTGGTCCTCTGTGGAACCAAGTCAGGTGTTCCACAAATGTGCTCTTTCAAAGATCAGAAAGCAGGGCAATTATCCAGTAACTCCTGTAGCACCCAGAGTCGTAAGTAAGCTATCCTCTTCCCACATTGTCAGGCTGTGCCTATGCTACCAGATGGCCAATTACTGCACATTGGAGGAAGCCTAAAAACTTCCATCCTATCCTAAAGTTGGCAAGATACTGCCCCCCGCAGCTGTGCTGCTGTTAGGTGGGCCAGGAGAACACATCATGGACCTTAAGAATTGTCTGCTTCAAATGACTCTCTCCTCTTTCTATCCTATTCTCCTTTTTCTTTCCTTTCTTCCTGACTAAACATAAAAATGTGTCCCGCATACTGTGAAAAGATCTAACAATGGGCAAGATACCATTGTTTGTCATTACTGAGCTCATGATTTAGTGGAAAAGGCAGATCATTTCCATCTAAAGTGGTAGTTGGAGGAAATATAAAATGGAGCAATTGAGAATGTTGTCACTAACTCGCCTTGGGAAAGTCAGAGAAGGCTATTTTGGAGGGGCTTACCTGAGGTGCATCATAAATTAGCTTTGCAAGAAAGCCCAGGACAAAACAGCAAGCTATTTTGTTATCATGCACACATTCTTTTCCTTCTATATGCTGGTAAAAATAAATTATTCTATTTTTGGCCTTTTCTCTTGACCCATTTTCTTATTGTTATTCCATACAATTTACCTTTCTGATTTGAGTGATTATTTGATTAATGATTGGCTCCCACAATACATTAGGGGCCAGTAGAATAGAGAAACCTGTTTCCTCTTATCATCCTTGATTCTGTGTTCTTACACAGTGCCTGACATACAGATGAATGAAAAATAAATAAATAAACAGAAGATGAAAGGAAAGAGCTCCAAGGTTAAAGTTTAGAAGTCCAATGCTTCCTTTTACTATGAACTTACTGTCTGACCTGGGGAAGGTCATTTTTCCTTTATGAGCTTGGTTTTCACAGTTGGTCATTAGATTTAAATATCTTAATGGATCTTCTAGATCAGTTGACTCGAAATACTGAGAGGGAAAATTTGGCATTGTTCTCTATAAGTAACTTAATAATAGCCTTTCTTTGTTAAGCCATTTACCTTGGAAAAGAAATGACCATCTTGTGTTTATGGAACATAACACTTAATTCCTGAAACCTCAGCTCATAAGCACACAACTTAAGATACTTACCTCTCCCATCCTCCACATATGGTGCACTCTCATAACATCATACTCTAAAGAGAAAAATGTTTAGTATTTGAACATAAAACAATATAGATATGAGCACACTTGCATTTGAGCAATATGTTCAGTCCTAAGGTCTCAATTCACCATCAAGTAGATATGTGTACATTCAAAGGCAGTATGTCCTTTTCCTCTTTATTTTTAATAAAATACTTTTGTTAAAAAGCATGTAGATTTGCTATGTTAATATAAGTCAGATAAGGCCAGAGTTGAGATGCAGTGTCTGGACAAGCCTCTGTCTTCGGAAAAAGCTATGGAGCCTCAGATGTATCACTAAATCACCCATTCTTTTAGAGAGTTGGGGTAAAAACAGACACCTTCTAATGAAAACACTACAAAACATGGTAGCTACGGGACACGATGGCATGTTTATAAAAGCACAGGGAGTCATCATTAGTAGAAAGAAAGTCACCAGATGATGGTCCAGAAAGTCTTTCAGGGCCGCTGGTGTGTGTACCCTTGGTCAGAAGAGAGATGCATCTGACCATGTTGGATGCACGTCTGCGTACACAGAAGGAAGCTCATATCCTCACTGGGCATACACCTACAGCTACAGAAAAGAGAATTCACTCTGACAAAACTATCTCGTGAGCTAAACATTTTCTTCAAACTTTCTGAGTTGTCAGCAGAACACAATACCCCATACTGAAAATTATGCCAGCCTTTCCCCCCAGAAATCACTCTATAAAAATTTAACTCTACATCATTTTAAATTCATCTGAGAAAAAGAGAGAGATAAAGTACCCTTAAATCAAAGAGATTTATGTATTCCAATAAAGCTGCAAGATTTTGTTTTGATAGCAATAATGCAAAAGCCAACAAATTAAATGCTCTTGAGGAATGATTATGGCTACAGGAGTTATTTTGTTTTTTATCAGGATTGAATGGCTGTGTAACTTGTCCCTCACAGTGGTACAGATTGTAGTGGTATTGATAAGTGGCTTATGAGAAATGGTGTTGAACGGGGAGGAAAGTATAATTTACTTTTAATTTGATTTCGTTTGTAAACCTGACTTTACAGCTGAAGTTGTAGTTATTTATTATTTACCAGCTATAATACAAAGTAACCTGCCACCAGGGATATCAATTATGCCCCCCATGAAGATTGCTGTCATTGGAAGGAATGGCACACACTCTGCCAGTGTGTCAGTGATGAGCAAATTTAAAATTGCCTCTGACCTCGCAGGGGATTTCAGCTTCTTTATGCTCCCTGTTGCCAGAGGGTCCTTCACTGCACTTGGCATTCACTAAAGAGCCACAGAAACAGAATAGACTGATCAAGCAATCCGGAGGCCAGTCAAGATAAATTAGATGTTTAATTTATACACCAGGCATTGCAGACAGACTAATTACACAAAGACAGTTTGATAAAGTAATAGAAGACTCTGCACATATTAGCCAGAGCTTGCTTCTGTGAAATTATTGCTGATATATGTGCTCCGGGCATTGAGATTCCGCATGCACAGTGTGCAATGGGCACTATGGAACTCTTTCTCTAAAGGTATGAAAACAGGCTGCTCTCTGCCAGTCTTGTAAATGCTGCCCCCAGAGACTATTCCCATTTGCATTGTGCCCTTTTTAGCCTTCACTGAGATAGATTTGAAACTGTTAAACTGGAAATCCAAAGATGGTAGGTCAAGAAAAATGGTGAAATGAAGCACAAACAACATTCATAGAATAAATCACTAAAATATTGGCGAGAACGGGCCTTTTGAAAAATAACACTGGACCTGAAAGGCTCCCTGTCTTTCTTCTAAGGATTCAAGGTCTGTGTGACTGCTCAAAGAAGCAGAAAACACGGTAGGAACTAAAACACACCAGTAGGGAATGAGAAGCTTTATGGAGGCTGCTACTGTTAAGTTGCATAACCACAGGATGCAGAAGGGCAAATCTTATATTCCAGAACTTTATGTTCATTTACAGTGGCTAACAGCAGTGGCCAATAGCTCATGCTCTTGGAATGGCTTTAAACATTATAATTGAAATGTAAGTTTTGCTCAATTGCGTAAGGGGAAGCTAGGCATTGACTGCGTTTCATATCAATCTGACCAAAAGAAAAAGTCATTTTATCGTCAAGGGTGTGAGACTTGAGATAATTTGGAGAAGACGTTTAATGAAAGAAGATTGAGCATCGAAGTAGACCCAGAACAGAAACAGCAATCATAATTGCAGATGGGGAATGATTTTGAAAGTTCCCTGATATGAGAAGTTACCTTCTGAATTACCCCCAGGGCTTTGTGCATGTGCACGCTCATGTGTGTGTATAAAAGGTCTTCACTTATTTCCAAAGAAGGATGTTAAGAACACACACACACACTAATGCAATGTCCAAAAGGTCATCGTATTCAACATGCTAGGACACAGAATTTCTCAATGAGATAATCACTGCCTAAAGCAAAGTAAGACCTGAATAAATTTCCTCTGATTGTTCTCCGCTCTCCATATTTCATTTCCAGCAGAATGGCTGTTCCCAGCTGAATGATGGTGCCAGGGTCCTGGGTATCTGGGTCATCACATACATCTTTACCTTTTCTTAGTTTTTAAGGGGCTCTTTCATCCCTACCTGAACCTTGGCTCAGAAATCTCATAGGGTCAGAACCTGGTTCAAGTTTTTTGACTTTGAGTTGAGGGCTGCCTTTGGGCTTCATAGAAGTCTTGACATTAAAAGGCCTCAAAACAGCCTTTCTAGAATCTCAGAAAAATCTCAGGAATTTTCCAGTTAATGATTTATAACTTCTTGGTGGGAAGCATTATATTACTGGACATTTAAAATTAACACTGAGAACTTCCTGGTCAACCAATGATTTTCTAGCTTTTTTCAGATGCTGCCATATCTGATGTCTCTTCCTTGCTATGTTGGTTGATCAATAAACTAATTAAGGCCACAGCCAAGTGTTTTTTTTTTTTTTTCAGTTTTTTTTTTTTTTTTCCAGTTTTTTTGGCCGGGGCTGGGTTTGAACCTGCCACCTCTGGCGTGTGGGGCCGGTGCCCTACTTTGAGCCACAGAAACTGCCCAGCCAAGTGGTTTTGTGTCCCTAGACTCGATGACACTTGGTTTGCTAACAGAGTTTGCTTGGGAACATGCTTTAGTTATGTCTTCAACGCTCTCCTCCCCACTCTGACTCAGCCTATATCAGCCTGAACTTGTTTTCACAACAACAGCACATTCCTGTGTTTCAATTCCTTTCTGAGTCATAGACCACTGATTATAAGACAATATTACATCTTCAATAAAAACAAATGTCTGTTCTGCAGGTAGACTTCCTTGGTTCTATATTTTATCACAATAGAATCTTGGATGTGTTATTAAAAAGCTTCAGATTATAATTATTTGTTTATTAGTAATATAACAATAATAATGCTATGGCACTGGACTGCGAAGGGAATTAAATTACAATGTGTACAAAAAACTTAGCAGCATGCTTAGCACACAATTAAGTATTTACCAAATTTTCAACTGCTATGTACTTCTCACAAGACAAGAACACTTTTTTTTTTTCAAGAGGACATATAGATAATATTTAAAATAAAATAGAGACTAAATTCCTTATAATCACCAGTGTACAATGTTCTTGATTACATAAAAATGTTCCACTTCAATTTATAAGATATATAGATGATAATAGTATTTATGGAATGTCTCCTTTTCAATTAATATATTCTTTAGCCCAATAATAATATCATGGACTTTGTGTCCATGATAATCTCTCTGAGAATGTAAAACTTGGTAAGTCCTCTAAACTTCCTTTTTCAGGCACATTTATGAAAACCTCAGTTTTATCTAAAATACTAGCTTTATTGTAACATTTCATCAATTTTACTCAAGTATCTTTATTCTTGATGTATTTCCAAGTTGCATTTCTAGCTTAATGACATAGAAATGACTAATTTTTCTAACACAAGAAAGCAATCAGTAAATTAAATATTCTTCTGCCTGCATTCCAAACTTAAAATGCCTTGTTGGAAATAGGAATTGAATGGACTATTTGATTACAATCTTCAGTAAATTAATTAATTTATTCAAAACTTATTTGAATGTCACTATGTGCCAGATACTAATCTAACTGCTAAAGAAAAAATTTGTGTATATATGCTTTATAAGCATAAAGTGCTTTTGATGGAGAATATTTTAAAATTTATAATAATTCAATAAGGAAAATGGATTATCTCCCAATTTAATATAAAGAAATTGACTGTGGGAGAGTCTACCTGACTTTCTTGTCATCCTATCATTGGACAGAATGTGGAAGGAGTCGTCTTATAAAATTTTATGTCATTTCTAACAAACCATACGCATTCTAGAGTTTTTATTTGAATTTTTTTTTAACAGACCACCACCACAATTTTATTCTTAAATAAATGCTCAGCCTAAGGCCAGGTTAAGCAGACAGTTGGGCAAGATGCGAGGCTAGCCAGGGGAGGCGGGGCAGCCACAGAAAGCAAATGGGTGCAGGGAAGGAGGGAACAGTCCACCCACTAGAGTCTAGTGGGTGCCCAGAGGAGCAGAAGGAACCTGCCCCTCCTCGTTCTCTGCAGGTGGTGGCAGAAGGCTCACTGTGGTCCCAAGCCCCAAGTGCCCCTGTTTGGGATCACCGTGTCCAGCTCAGGAGGTGTGGGATCATCCAGGTGACTGGCTGGCTACACCCACTGACTCTCCCCAACAAGAGCTCAGGATGGGTGACAGCAAGAGGGAAAGAGGGCCATGTGGCCACCACCCAGGCTTTCCTAAGAGAGTCAGGGTTCTGGGGCCGCAGGTCTGTTGGGGCCAACTGCAGCTGCCCTGCTGGCATCTGAATCCTCTGCAGGGGGTGCTGGGCTCCTGAGCATCGCAGGTGCTGGCACCCTGGGGCTCTAGGGTGCTGACCAGAGGGAGAAGGGAGGACGGCAGAGGTTTTCATGTGTTTTTTAACATTTAACTCAATACACATCTTTATCAAAACTTAAACCTTATGATAAGTAAAGTCCCCTTAAACTTAAACCTTATGATAAATAAAGTCCCTTTACACTGCAGGTGCCAACCTTAGGATAGACTATTATTTCTGAATCATGAGTTAACACGGTGTAAATCAATGCATTATGTAGAGCTAGAGGTCCTGGGAAAATCAGCTGCCTTTTTTTTTTTTTTTTTTTTTTAGCTAATACATAATGATTTCAGGTTTTCTGACTAATGAAGCAGAGAATGCAATGTTTCTAAATGGTGCCATTTCAATTCTCAGCCTGGAACTTTATCAGAAATGTAAAGGTAGAAAAAGAGCGTAGTCTATGCATCTGCTCCTTAAAGTGAGCTGTGTGAATTCTTGTGTGTTTCTTGTTTGGGTAAACCTGAGGATTTGAAAGACTGAGAGAATGATCAAGGTCACATGATTAATGGATGACAGTAATGGGACTTACATTCATATAAACTAAACATCTGTACTTCCATAATATTCTGAAATAAAAAAAAAATCTATTAAATTCTCTATTCCCTACCCCCATAAAAGATCTCTCTCTCACCAGAAAATAAATTCTAAGAGAGCAGTGACACTTTTTCTTTTTCATTTTTTTTTTTTTTATTAAGTCACCGTTTGATCCTGCAATTCCTCTACGAGGTATATATCCAAAAGACCAAAAATCACTTGGCAGCAAAGATATTTGAACCAGTGATATTTTTATCTTTTATTCAAAAGATCTGTTATAAAGGGTGGCCATACAGTTCATGTGCAAATTAAAAGTGTGTGCAATTTTAAATTGCACACAAAATTTATGGCCACCTGTATTTATTTGGAATGCCTCAACTCACCTGGTATACAGTAAATGTTCAATAGTGTGTGTTGAATTAATTACCAGTCCTAACTAATCTTAGGGCTTTCCAATGGTAATAGTTTTAGGCTAGGCATTAGTTTGCTACTGGCAACTCAAAGATGAATAATTTGAACTATTTTTTCAGGGCATAATAATGTGTTAATTAAAAAAAAATTAGCATCATTTTCAGTTAGTTTCATGTCTCATCTCTAGAAGCCAAGGCTCAGTGAGCCTGGGAGACTTCTCTAGTTCACATATCTAATCCAAGACAGAGCCAGGATTGGAACCCAGCATTTCTACCAGAAATTTCTTCCAGAAATTTCTACTTGCCAATAATTAAACTACCAATATTTAGAGCCAGAAACTTGAATGAGTAAACCTAATGTGGTCCCTCGGTAGTCTTAGCCCCTGGCACGATTCTCAGTAAAAGACCTGGCAGATACTTGTGGGAGTCCCAAGAAACTCAAACCTGTGTGATTTATGATCATTAGAAGAGCTCGGGGGAAAGAATTTTTTTCCCAGAGACTTCACCATTCCTGTAGTTAGAGTTGTGCACAGGAGAGAAATGCTGACCTGGGGTTTCTGTCTCTGGAAGGCTGTGGTCTTGAAGCTTAAAAGAAGGTCATGTGGTTTTACTGGTCTCCCCTAGATGATGATGATAATAATAATGACTATTGTAAGCACTGCATTGAGTTGTCATGTTAGAAATCTGGCAGTTGCAACAGTATGGTTTTGTGTCCCAAAGGAAGAAACATACTTATAAATTACCAAACATTAAAATAACTAGCAGTTCAAGTAAATAGGCTAACATATGGCAAGTGCCGTATAGATGGACTTGTATTGAAATCATCTCTTTCTGTTTCTAGGAGCATATTTTAAAGACACAGTCTCAAATAAGGGCAGAATATTTTGAGGAAATGGCTTAATTATTTCCATTATTTTTAAATAATAGAAAGAAGAAAATACAACACATGCTGGCCTGATGGTGCTGCGAGACAGATGTGTGTATGTGTGTGTTTATTTTGTGACTACCTAGCAACTACCTAAAATAGTTAGTACCTGTAAATGCAAAGTGTTTCTTGCATAGTGATAATTTTCAGTACCAATTATTTCACTTAATAATATATAAATTTCTCAGGACATTGTTTTTCAAATAGTAGATTCCTAGGATCCAGCAGACATATTTTTGGCAATCTGGGAAAAGTATGTTTTCCCTTTGGAAAAAATATGTTTTGTTAATCAAATTTGAGAAACATTATTATATCTCTGACAAAGGTTTAATAACCAGAATCCACAGAGAACTCAAACGCATCAGCAAGAAAAAAACAAGGGATCCCATCGCAGGCTGGGCAAAGGATTTGAAGAGAAACTTCTCTGAAGAAGACAGGCGCACGGCCTTCAGACATATGAAAAAATGCTCATCATCTTTAATCATCAGAGAAATGCAAATCAAAACTACTTTGAGATATCATCTAACTCCAATGAGACTAGCCTATATCACAAAATCTCAAGACCAGAGATGTTGGCGTGGATGCGGAGAAAAGGGAACACTTCTGCACTGCTGGTGGGAATGCAAATTAATACATTCCTTTTGGAAAGAGATATGGAGAACACTCAGAGATCTAAAAATAGATCTGCCATTCAATCCTGTAATTCCTCTGCTGGGCATATACCCAGAAGACCAAAAATCACAACATAACAAAGATATTTGTACCAGAATGTTTATTGCAGCCCAATTCATAATAGCTAAGTCATGGAAAAAGCCCAAGTGCCCATCGATCCACGAATGGATTAATAAATTGTGGTATATGTATACTATGGAATACTATGCAGCCTTAAAGAAAGATGGAGACTTTACCTCTTTCATGTTTACATGGATGGAGCTGGAACATAGTCTTCTTAGTAAAGTATCTCAAGAATGGAAGAAAAAGTACCCAATGTACACAGCCCTACTATGAAACTAATTTGGGACTCTCACATGAAAGCTATAACCCAGTTACAACTTAACAATAGGGGGAAGTGGGAAAGGGGGGGGTGGGTAGAGGGAGGGGGATCGGTGGGATCACACCTGTGGTGCATCTTAGAGGGATATTTGCGAAACTGGGTAGATGTAGAATGTAAATGTTTTGGCACAGTAACTGAGATAACGCCGGAAAGGCTATGTTAACCACTGTGATGAAAATGTGTCAAATGGTTTATGAAGCGAGTGTATGATGCCCCATGATCATATCAATGTATACAGTTATGATTTAATTAAAAAAAAAAAAAAGAATAAGGGGAAAGGGAGGGGAGGGAGGGATGAGGGAGGGGGAAGGAGGGGGATTAATGGGATTACACCTGCGGTGCATCTTACAAGGTTATATGTGAATCCTAGTAAATGTGGAATGTAAAGGTCTTAGCAAAGTAACTAAGAAAATGCTACAAAAGCTATGTTAACTAATGTGATGAAAATGTGTCAAACGATCTATGAATCAAGTGTATGGTGCCCCACAATCATACTAATGTACACAGCTATAGTTTAATAAAAAAGAAAATAAATAAAAAAATAAAGTGTAAAGCCAACTATATGTAAGATTTGTGTGCTAACACACACACACAGAAAAATCTTTAAAGAAATAAAAGTGTCAAATGTTATTTTTTTACAGCATCTTCTTTAATGATGTTGTATTCTCTTTAATCAAAAATAAGCAATAAACCAGTAAAGATATATTAAAGTGATATTAAATTTATCATTTATTTCCTGAATCATGCCATCCAAGTACATCACGTTGATTTTTGCTATCTTTAACTTAAGGTCACTTTTAACGAAAAATTTTATGTATAAGTGTGTCAGCTATCAGATTATTTTCCAATTTAATAATTGGACCAGATATGTGGAGAACATTTTAACATTTTCGAGATATTTGAACATATGCTCTGTGAAATTGCAATACTATTATGTCTCTGATTAACTCTGAGATTTTTTCACACAGAATAGGATAATTCCTATAGTCTAAATAAAAGTGTATTATAAAATATAATTTATTGAACTATATTACAATTAGAATTCACAATAATTACAGTTATAGCTTTAGTAATGAATGAGTTTGAATCACCACAGGGAAAAAGGATAAAAACAAAGAGGTTGTTCTGAGTGGTTACGGTGCCAGCCACATATACTGGGGCAGGCAGTTTTCGAACCCAGCCCAGGCCAGCTAAAACAACAATGACAACTGCAACAAAAAATAACCAGGCATTGTGGTGGGTGCCTGTAGTCCCAGTTACTTGGGAGGCTGAGGCAAGAGAATCACTTAAGCCCAGGAATTGGAGGTTGCTGTGAGCTGTGACGCCACAGCACGCTAACGAGGGCAACATAGTGAGACTGTGTCTCAAAACAACAACAACAACAAAAAAAAATGAATCATTTAATTCATTTAATTTGTTAGGGCATTTCACTTGTGAGGTTGGTATTGTCTCTGTTTTTGTTGTTGTTTTTACTTAATTTTTATTAAATCGTAACTCTGTACATTTATGGGATACAATATGATGAATTGATATTGTGGAATGCTTAAATCAAACTAATTAACCTAACCATCACCTCACTTGTTTATTTTTGTGGTTAAGACATTTATAAAATGCTCTTAATTTGTTTTGAAATATACCCTTGCATGGTGTATAATAGGTGAGATCCTGCCAAATACCCTCCCTCCACTGGCCCTCCCACCTTCCTTCCCCTCTCCTCCCGCTTCCCTCTTTCTTTCTGGACTATCTTTGTGTATTATCATTCATTTAAATGTGTAAGTGTTTATACATTGGTTTCATAATAGTATTGAGTACATTGGATACTTTTTTCTCCATTCTTGAGATACTTTACTAAGAAGAGTATGTTCCAGCACCGTCCAGTAAACATAAAAGATGTATAGTCTTCCTCTTTTTATGGCTACATAGTATTCCATGGTAGACACACACCAAATTTGTTTTTAAATAAGAAAGTGAGCATAGAAAAGTTAGTAAATTTGATCAAGATTACGGAGGTTCTTCATGTGTCTATGAGTGACACTGTAGGAATTTGAATTTGGGCCTTCTGTCCTTAAGTACATTTTATTGATCATTACTGTGCACTCCTTGAATCCCTTTAACAATTAAACCAGGAGGGTTACATGGTTTAATATAGTCCATCATCCCCAATGTGGGCTCTGCACATCACAGCTCATTCTCCTTTTAAAAAAACATACAAGGTGGGCGTAATTCTCTCTTCCCACCTAAACCAGCCTCCCCGCGCTCAGTCTGGGGACCCAAGCTCACCTGATTTTCTTTCTTCAATTCAATATATATATATCTGCATTTTCTTATCCAGCTTTTCTAATCTGGCCCACATATATCCGATGTTGAGGAACCTTTAAGATATAGATATAAGATACAGGTATTCTGCAGAGACATTTTTTATCATCTGCTCTTCTTCAAGTTACTTATTTTAAATACACTCTGAAAATGTTTTAAAGTATAACTTTAAATTTGCAAAATTAGTTCCTCAGTCCCAAAGGACTAATAGAAAACACACACACGCACATATAGACAGATCAACAGACACCCTTTTCTCCCTGTGTTTCTATCTTTTGTCTGTATATCTCCATTTCCATCTCTGCGTGCCTGTTTGTCTGTATTTTGCCATAAAACTCACAGAGTTCAAAAGCAGCATTTGTTTCCATGAACATTCCTCTAGCAGTATTCTTAGCAAACTGCCATTGCTGCTGGCTCAGTGCTTATTTAAATGGGCTCGCAGGGCTGTTTCCTCCTGTGTCATGGGCTGCAGTGCACCACAGAGAGTAGCTAAAGTTTTGCTGGCACCCATCTGAGTGCCTCTCCCACAGGAGCCACCTAAGGAAACAAGAAATTGGAAACCAGATAAATATCCCTTTACAACTTCAAAGGCTGACCTTTCTGGGTCTACTTAAGGGAAGGGGGCTTTTCTTCTATTGCCAATGACAAGAATCTGGCTCAAACCCAGTGTTTAGAAACAATTTTTAATTCTAAATGCTATTTCCACATCAGAGCTTTCTAAGGTGGCAACATGTATTGCCAGTGTGAATTCTGTGCTGGGGAAGGATCACAAGAACAAAGGCACTAAATCTGAACTGGGGCATCATGGAAGATGTGGGTGTGGATGTGGGCTCTGTAGACAGGCAGACCTAGATTTATCTCTGAGTTCTGAGTAGTTAGACTTGAGATTTATCTCTGAGCTTTGAGTAGTTAGACTTGTTCTATTGCTTCTTGGCCTTTTGGCTAAGATCAAGTATAGTAGTTAGACTTGTTCTAATAAACCCCAGCCAAGGATTTGAGGAAAGGAGATTCCCAGAAAGTACCAATAGAGAAGTGAACCAGCGAGACCAGGAAGGCTTAGACCTCAACAAAGGATGCATCAGCGATCAGGTGACAGTGAGTGACTAAGCTTAGTCTTATTTTGAAAATCTCAGAGATAGTGTAGGACATGCCTCAGAGTTCTCCTATGAAAGAGACAAAGAAGCTCAATGTTTTCCTTTCGACTTCTTTTGGTCATTGTCTGAGTTTACTCCTGAGACCATGAACTTCTTGGAACTTTGGCTGGTCCAGTGAATGAACTGAGAGAAAAAAAAAAAAAAAAAGCTTCAGAAGGGGAGTTGTCATAAGACACTATTAACACACACACTGGAATCCCAGTAGGTAGAAGAATTAAATGTTCTCATCTTCCTCGGGAAAACATATACAACTGCTAGTATTTCACAAAGTATTTTTGAACATTAGCTAGAATAGCAGAAGTAAAAGGTTTAACACTGCCTAGTGATAATTAGTACACACACACAACCACAGCTGTATTTCACTTCTAAGGGATAGTTGTCACAAGGGACATTTAAATATGCACAGGACACTCTAAATTTTAAGGTGGTCAATTATCTAGTTCCCGTGATGTAAGTTCTTGCAAAATAATATTTGAAATGCTTTTATCTAGGGAAAGATGTACTTTATCTGAAAGTGAGGGCAGGGATAAGAATGAATTATGAATCTACTTACTAAGTAGCAAGTGTGTATTAACTCCTAGGAAAGGAAAGGTCACACAAAAGGAGGGTAGAAGTGAATTAATTACAAACCATCTTGCTGAATAATTGCAAGAACCTCTGAAAAGGCTAAAAGCATTATCATGGTGCTACATACTGACCATGGCCATGTGTACGCTGAGCAAGAAGGTGGACTTGTTTAACCAAGAGAAGAAATAAGAGATGACAAAAAGAGAGAACTTGAAACAATGCAATATTCAGTTGTTCTCTCAACTTAGTGTAAGTGTATGTGTGTGTATATATAGCTATGTATCTATCTATAGATATATAGACACACATACCTATTTACCTAGAAGAGTTATTCCTGCATTGTATTCAGTGCTCTCTAGGAGGGTGTCTGTGTAGGCAATGTCTATCTTTGAATTAAGGTTATCAATATGTGAATCTTTCCTTGAATTCCATAGGAAAGGTATAATTACCTTTGTCCGTATAACAAAAACAGCAACATACACAAAACAAAATAAACACCCCTATAAAATGAAACTAACTTTAAAACCATTTAAGATTATTTTAGCTGATATAATTAGGTACATTAATTGCTCTTTGAGGACTATTTCAGACTTAGAGTTTGAGGCTCACTGGAGGTTTAAAATTCAGTAGCATGCAGTTCTAGGAGAAGTATCTGAAAGGAGAAGGAGAACTGAGCTCAAATTATGGCTGTATCCTTCAATGCACAGAAGACGGTATCATAACCTTTGCAAGTCTCAGTTTACAGGGGGACTTAGAGCAAAAATTGTTACCTTGACTGAAACATGCCTTGGTCAGTCTTGGTGAGCCCAGTCCAGTTCTTCCTGGAATTCATAGTGTCATAACGCAGGGATATTTCATCTGATCAATGAACCCAGAAGATTGTTCCATAGTCCACTGTATGACACAGGGTACGATTTTTCACAAGAGTCAGGATGATCCAATTACTATGGGCATGACTTTATAGAGTGTATGTATGGATTACCAGAGGTACCACTTACATATTCATTCATTCTCAGTATTTATCAGTGCCCAACACACATGGGACTCTGAGAACTTGAGAAAAAATACACAGGCAACCTAGCTGCAGTCCACAAGTTGATTGTTTTAATAGGGACTACAAGTATGCAATCAACTACATATTAATTATAATAAAAAGAGTGTTTTCTGGAGATGTTTGGGGGGAAATCAGTAATTAATAGTTATGAGTAATATTAACAGATGACATTAATGTAGGTCAGAACAAAAATCCACAGCCCATGTATTTGGGTGTGAGTCCTAGTCTGCCACTTAACTATCAGTATGATTTTGGGGGGAAAGATATTAAAATTCTTTGTATTTCAACTTTCCTCATCTTTAAAATGAGACTGTTGTGGGGAGTAAAATTTTTTTACCGTGTACAAGGTGAATGATTACAACAGTGTCTGGCATGTGGCAAAGCTAATGAAGTGTTGGCTCCTGTTATGTCCTAGCTTTCGGACGAAGAACTTTATGAACATCATTTAATCCCATCACTACAATGAACTAAGGCAAGTGTCATCTTTGTTTTACAGACAGGGAAATATGTTTTCAAGACATTGTTTTTACTTGCCTAGTTTTCTATAGATAATATGTATAGTTGAGACAGATCTTCTTCTGTAGGCCTAAAATACCCAACTTATAACCAAAACATTGTATCACTTTTTGAAAAATTAGACAAAGCAAGGAGCAAAGTCATGATGTCTTAGTCAGAAATGCAGACTTGGACAACCAAAGGATGTTATCCTTAAAAAAGGAGGGCTTAGACTCTGACACCTGTTTCTGAATAACAGAAAGTAGAGCATGCTAATCCATACATAAGGTCCTTCTGTGTTTGGTGTGGCTAAAAATGTAATCGGTATCGGAGCTCTGTTTTTGATACTGAAGAGAGTTGAAAAAAAAAAAAAAAACATTTCTGTACAACAGGGACTTTTGTCTTCCTCTATGTAAGACGGAAACACATACTTAAAAGAACATAACCCTTTTTTTCCTTCACCACCCATGAATCTAAATTAGCCTAGACCTGAAAGAAAAGAGCTTAGTCTAGGTGAGCATTCCAAGAAGGCTGCTACGAAAGTTCTGAAACCCAATGGCTAATTCAAACTTGACACAGCTGGGAAAATGATCAGGCAAGATCAATTTTACCTCGAGGCGCTGAAAGGATGTGCAAGCTATCATTCTTCCATAATGAGTGTTTTATTGATAGTACAGTTGAATCTCCCTTTGCTCAATTACCTTTTATTTGATGTCCTGCAAATTCCTCCAGTCTCTTGGTGGCCATCTACTCAACAAGTCATTAACCGTGGCCGGCAAAAAAACAGTAAATATACTCACCCTGGGGCCTCTTGCAGGGAGTACCTGGCTAGCAGGGAAAGATGCCTTAATGGGAATTTTCCAGTCTTGGGCAGGGGTTTTCTTCAGCTGCATCAATTAACATGTTTGAACACTAGAATTAAATAATCAAAGCAAGTTCAACTTCAATTACTGTTACAAATGTTTATATTTATTCTTGGGAAACAATTGACATCTAATTAGCACGTGAAAAGCTGCTTGAGTTTAGATATTAATCAGGTATCTTTTAAGAATCTTAGTGTTATTTATTTAGGGTAAGCCAGGCATATGCGTAATCATAAGTAGCTTACACCACTACATGTTTCACTTTTCAAATAAATGTGAGAACTATGACCATGATTCACTTGTTTATTCATTTAGTTATTCAGTAACGTACCAGAAACTAATTATTCCCAAAAATACGTGGGATTATTTCAGCTGAATGGTGCTTTCTCCCTCTTTATTATTCGAAAATGTAAAAGTCAGAGATAGTGGAGGGTGTGTCCTATTAAATAAAATTTTCCTTGTTTACAAAGCTTTTTCCAACTTTGAATACCCTGTAATGCTTTCATTATGTTTTCTTATTTCTTATAGCATTAGAAATATGATATTTACTTACACATTGACTGTGAACTTTCCAAAAAAATGGAATTTTTCTCTCAGTTTACATCCCCAGTTCATAACATGATTGTTCAGAAAGTAATAGATAGACATACACGAAGTCTACTAAAAAGAGTGTCCATTGGTGAGTCTCTTTAGAGTTAAGTCATGGAAAAGTTCAGGCATTAGACAGAGCTTGGATGAGAAAGGCGGCTCAGCCCTGCGCTACCTCACATGAGCTAATGTTAGAACCTCTGAACTTCAGACACCTCATCTCTAAAGCAGGAATTATACTCCATACCTCACAGAGAGGGGGCAGCAAATATTGAACAAGATAAGTATAAAAAGGGTTCTTAGCACAGTATGTGGCATGAACTGAGTACTTGATTATTTTGTTTCCATTTTAAAAAGATGGACAATAAGCCTCGAATAAGAGATTGCATTTGCAGAGGATCCACACCCATCTCAAGATGGCTCCAAGGCATAATGCTTGTGCAGCACCTGCTAGAAGGAAACATAAAGGTGGAGCAGAGCTATTCTTATCTCCACTGGATTCCTCCAGCTCTAGGAAGGGAGCTCATTGACTCAGCGGAGGTTGTTGGCCCTGTTTGCATGTGGCTTGGAGAACCAACTTGGGTTTTAGTAGCTTTGTCCTGCTTTCTGAATCCTGGGGGTATAGTGTTTTCCCTGACTCAGAACCTTCAAGGTTCGGAAGGAGGTAAAAATAGTCTGAGAGGCAGTTTTTCTAATCAAATGGAAGAAAGTAAAGCAGAGCCAGCTCTTGAGTTGAAATCAGAAAACAAGTCAAGTGCAAATGCTAGCATTTCTATTGCTGCCCCATGTAGGGAAATCTCAGAAGAAATCGGAGGGTTCCTGCCCATCTGAGCCTTTACGTCCATGCGATGCAGAATAGACACAGACACATGTTGAGGGAGCATCAGTCTGTGTGTTTAGGTTACTGTCAGTGACTGAGACCTCAGGATCTCATTTTCCAGGGCATTCTATCTTTGGTGTGTTTATTTATTTGTCTGTTTTTTGCATGGGTGTTCAACTTCAGCTTCTAAAATGTCTTCCAATGAGGAACAGAATTTAACAAGAGGAATGGGATATGAATTTTGAGAGTAGGCCATAAAAAGGGTCTGGCTTTTGTCTTGTTCAGCATTTCTTGCTTTCTCTCTTATTCATTCTGGTGGAAGCCAGCTGTCATCGTGTGAATTGCCCCATGGAGAGGCCCACAGGGTAAGGAAATTGGGGGTGCATCTGGCCAGTAACCAGAGAGAAATTGCCATCTTCGGTCAACAGCCCCGAAGGAACTAAATCTGACCAACAGAAAATATTTCAACTAAATAAGAATAAAATACAATATATCAAATTTGGGGGGATAAAAGAAAACAATGCTTAGAGGAAAACATATGGCATTGAATTCTCATTTCATAAAAAAAAAAAAAAAAAATTCTAATGCACAACTTAACCTCCTAACTTTAAAGTTAAGACCAGAGAGACACAGAGAGGGAGAGAAAGAAAACTGCATTCAAATAGACGAAGATAAAAGCAGAAATCAATGAAATAAAAACAGAAAAAAGGAGAAAGTACATAAAACCAAAAGCTGGTTCTTTATAAAGATTAATAAACTAAGTATATAGTAAGCTCAACAAAAATGGGAGGAGAAACAAATAACTTTCCCTTCTCCATGATCTTGGTCTTCCACACTTGAGGGCTCCTAGATTCCCCTTTGGATGCATCACCTGGGAAGCTGGAGCTTTATTTACAGTATTCTGCCACGCACTGACTGTGTGTGGCTGTGCATTGAGGCCAAGAGGCAGGAACAAAGAGCAAAAAAAAAAAAAAAAAAAAAAATGATTGAGAAGTTCACTCCATCTTTTTTATATTAGCCTGGATGGAGTTGGAAGACATTCTTCTTAGTAAAGTATCACAAGAATGGAGTAGCAAATATCCAGTGTACTCAATTCTAATATGAAGCCAGTAGACAAACGAATACATGCCCACAAAAAAGAAATACTCTAATCAATTTAAGGTGGGGGGAAGGGAACAAGGGAGGGAGGAGTAGTAAAGAGGGAGGGGTATGGAAGTGCTCCCCTTAATGGGCACAATGGTAGGGTATATGGCACACCTCTTGGGGGCAGGGCACTACTGCAAGAGGGGCTCTACCTCACAGATACAAACACTGAAACATTTCTTTCTGCCTTCAAATTAACCTGAACTTTAAAAATAAATAAATAGTTCACTCCGACCTTTTGAGACCCTTCTGATTTTCTGTGCCTATGGGTTGTCCTAACCTGAAGAGCAAGATGAGGAAGAGAAAAGATACAAACGGGATACTTTTTCCCCTTCCTGTGAGCATTTAGAGACCTCTTTCCTGTATCTTATATGTAAACCCTCTGCCTGGGCTAAGGCCCACTTTCTGGTTTTGGGTTGCCTTGAGTCTAGAAAAATTTAAAAAAATATCAGTGGCACTTAAACGCTTGTCTTCATCCCCAACCTTTCTAAAACTTTTTTTTCATGGTCCCCAAGTAGCTGCTACATTTATTCCATCTAGGTTTTATAGCTACATTCACTGGAAAAACAAACAAACAAAAACTATTTTTTCCCTAAAATTTAAGTGTCTCAAAATTCAAGTGTTTTCTAATATTTTTGTGTTTTATTTTGCGTAATAATGAGTGGTAATGATCTTACCACTCAGACAATACTTTTAGATAGTTCCATGTACATATCCTTTTAAAAGAATACATGTTCTACTTCTAGGAAAAACGCATAGTATAAATTCATGACAGGTACTCGTGGGACAAAAGAGTAGTATTACTATTCTCCCAGCATAAAAGTGCACTGTTTGATAATTATCAGGTTGTGCTTGCCCATTTCTTTGGAGGATCTCACCAGAATATGTAGAACTAAAAATGGAAAAAAAAAAAAAAATGTGCCACATTTTTTTGGGTGAATGTTTGTTATTTTGATTTACCATATAGGACTTTTGACTCCTAAGAGGTCTGGCTCACCCACTAAAGTGCAGTTACTTGTCTGTACAGAAGCACGAAGCTTTCACTCAACAGTAATATTCCCCAGATGCTTGCGGTAAAAAAACAGAAAAGTCATCAAAATCAATAGGAGCCTGTTTTTATAGAAAACTGTACTTCATAAATAGCGCTCCCTTTATCTTACAAGTTCAAAACACATGAAGTTTCTTCATTCTGGAGTTTGTCAGAGTTTCTCTCTCCCTCTCATCTTTATGTATTCTTTTTTATTCTTTAAATTTGAAATTCAATTTGTTAAAGGTTTATGCAGAATGTATAGATTTATTTAAGGATCATATTTTTTTTTAAGTCTTTTTATGGAAAAAAATCACTTCAACTAGTGATTCAAAAATTTTTTGACAAAAATGCTATTTTGGCAGACTGTACAACTTGAGTGTATGTGTGTGTTTGTGGAAAAGTATACAGATGTGCACATGCACTTTCACAGGTGTTTTTGGACAGACTTGAAATTGGGAGAAAGATTCTCAGCATAGCACACTGCTTTAATCATAAATGTGTCTTTTTTTGTTTCAGACTTTATTACATACATATCACTATCTGTGTGTGTATATGTATTTCAAATAAATATTTTCTTTTGTGTAAAAATCGAAGCTTACAAAGGTTTACTATCCTGTCTTTTACTCCACTATTTATTTTTATTTTATTTTATTTTTATTTTTTCCACAACTATTATATAGTTGTGGAAACTAAGGCCACAAGAGACTTCCAAATTTACAGAGTCAGCAAACAACAAAGATCGCCATAGCTAGTGTGTTTCCTCTCCCCTCCCTGTCTCTCCCCTCCCCTCCTCTGCCTTCCTCTCCCCTCCCTTCCCCTCTCCTCTCTGCTCCCCTCCCCTCTGTTTTCTTCCCCTCCCTTCTCCTCCCCTCCCTAATGTTCCCTTTGGAAAAAGCTCTAAGAACCTTCAGTTAGATGTGTCCACATATAAAGCTTGATTATCTTCTCTGTATCTACTCTGATTTTTCCCCACTGTTTTCCAGAGTGTCCCAAACACTTTGAAGTTTATGTCAGAAATAAAGTAGTGTGCAAAATTCTGCACTGGGGACATACTTTTCCTTTGATTGTTATGTAATATTCCCCATTATAACAAAAATCAAAGGGAAACATCTGGCCAACAGATTGCCATGGACTGGAAATCAAGAATTACTGGGAAATGCGTGCAATTCTGTGGACAAGTGACAAAGGATTCTGAAGGCCTGGACACCAAAGCATTCACAATAGAAAGAGAAAAGAAAGAGCATTTTGTTTCAAGAATTTGGAAAAAAAAAAAAAGACAAATACAAATGTCAACAAAGATATATAGAAGTTTAAAATTCTTTTTCCAAGTGGAAAAAAAGCAGTCTTCTAACTTTGCCAAACACTCTCTTTCTGTAATAAAGATTACATTTGTTTACAACTGCCATCATTCATCATCCTAATCTAGATTTTCTGGATGTATATAGACAAAATATCCAAGACTAATAAAAGGAGAGGTTGGTCAAGGTCACATAGTTAATTAGCAGCATTGCCAGAATGAGGCACCAGTGTCTGACACTAGCATTTGCCCGTCTCCTCCCCCACGGATTAACCCAGGGTGAGAGCCGCATAACAGTAGGAAAAGGATAATTCATGCTTTTAGGAAAACAAAAAAAATTAATTTCCAAAACAAACACCTACTACAATTGCAAAGAAGACATTCTCTGGGATATTGCTATCACTTTTCAAAAAATTTGTTTGGACATAAACAAAAAGTATGTGCTCCGTAGTGCCACTGGGTAACAGTTCCTGAAGGATGGAAGGCAAATGACTCAGCTCTGAGCATCTGTTTTTTTTGGTATATTTTTGATCTGATCCTAAATTTGTTTTTCACTTAACTTGAGCACCTTAAAGTCATGGAGTATATTTTTTATTTTTGGTCTTTGGACAAGCTTAATAGGATCAAAGCCAGGTGTGAATAAATGTTGAATGAATGAATGAACAGATGGATTCCCAACTTTTAATTGTAAAATACTTTCACTTATAGACATGGGGCCTCACAAAATTATTAGTTTAATTATTATCCCTAAAACCCCTTATCATTCTCTCTCTCTTTCCCCCCACCATGTTGGTGTGTACTGACAATTGTTTCCTACCGCTGTCACTTGAAATTATGCATTATTTAGTACACTTTAATTTTTAGTGTGATACCTGAATGAGTTTCTGTCCCTCAACCAACATATTATCTTTGACTGAAAATACACAGTGGACTGGTGTATTTGTTCCAGGTACTAGAGGTAAAAATAGACAGAAGCAAAAAAAAAAAAAAAAAATAGACACAGCATCTCTACTTGTGTAAGAAACTCACAGGCAAGTTAAAGAATGATGTGTACAAAGAGCTGAAGGGCACTAAGAAGGGGTCCTGGTACCTGCCTGGAGGTGACACCTGAGGGATAAATATAAATTGTACGGACATGGAGGGTGAGCTTAGGAATAGGCAAAGGAGTATTTGGAGAGGCTTTTCCAAACAGATGGCTCTGCATGCGGAAAGGAATCCTGGCAAATGAGAAGATGGGTGTTCGTGCTTGTGGAGTACCCCGGGTTTACTGGGGATCATAGAACAAAGAAAGCACATCTGAGAGTAAGGAGAAGATAACATTTGAGAGAAGGTGCGCTCTGATGAAGAGTCAGCAGTGCCAAGTCACGAAGGCCTCGCCAACATAGACTTCTACTTCACTGAGCGCTTTGGGAGGTTATGTAACGGTTTTAAGAAACGAAGGGGCTGTCATATTTAGATTGCTATTCAGAAAGATTATTCTGTCTGCTGTTTGAAGAAAAAAAAGGCTGTATGGGCAAAAGGAGGAAGTGTGTTTCTCTAAAATGTTACCTTTGTAAACAGGCCAGGCTTGTTTGACATGAGCCCTGACCATTTGGTACAATGGAACAGGTAGGATTTGAGATGGAGCCAAAGACTGAGTCTTTTCTGGCACACAGTAGACGTATAATATATATTCGTTTTCCCACTCCCATTTCTAATGTTCATCTTCCTCTTGTCTTGTAATTTCTTTCTTTTTTTTTTTTTCAGTTTTTTGCTGGGACTGGGTTTGAACCCGCCACCTCCGGCACATGGGGCCAGGGCCACAGGCACCGCCCGTCTTGTAATTTCTTGTAATGTACAACCATCTGCTGTTTTATGTCTGTGTTATGCACGTGTATGGGTGGGTTGGGGTAAGTGTTGGCCTAACTATAGCCAAATCTCTAGGTAGTTCTGAGTCTTTAAAGAATCTTACCCTAACCTTTCCAATGCCCTTTTTATTTCCTTTTATTTCTATTTTGAGTAGTTCTCTCACTCTCTCAATGTTATTTATTGTGAAATGGAGAAAAGAAAGGGAATAACTGACCTCTCGTCTAGCTTTTAGCATGAAATTGTTCCATCTGAATATAATCTCCCCAGTCTTCAGGTGTATGTGGAAAAGATCAAGGGAGTCATCTTCATCATCCTGCTTCTCATGTGTCATGGTAACTGGGATCTTCTTGATGAGAACCTGCTATAAAGTTGTAAAGTCAAGAGGTCCATACAAACCTGATATTGACCAACATCCGTGAGCTCATTCTCTATTTGAGAAGAACAGTGTTGCATTTGGCCAGATAGTAAACTAAGAAAATTGTCAGACGTTCATTGTGGAAGAAGATGACATGTTTGGTGAAGTATCTTTCATTTCCATAGTTCCATTTGCTTTGGAATTAGGGGCAATTTTCTCCAGGAATGGCATCTTCCCACAAATGGTTGAGTCTCTGAAAGCCTACTGATCACTCTCCTAAGTAAACTGTAGGATAATTCTCTACCGTGAGACAAAGACACTGATCCTGTTCACAGCTGTGCTATCACACCAGTTCACCCCACAAACTATTCGGTCTTGGAAGTCAAACAAAACATCACAATTCTATCCAATTTCCCTTCAGGTCCCTGGGAAAGAATGTTCGCAACTTTGTGCTCTCAAAGAATTCTGTGCAGTGAGTGGGTTTTATAACATGAGGTAGTGTAAATTTGTGTTTCCCTCTCCATTGGTTCCATTGGTATTTTGAGATTGCATCCCTTATCTCTGGGTATCCAGACTTTCCACACAAAAATAGTCAGCAAAAATAATTCTTTTAAAATGAGTGAATGAACCAATCAACACATGCTATCAGAAATGCCTCCTAGAATTTTTAAAAATTGTATTTGGAAATAATTACAGACACAAGAAATTACAAAGATTCCCTGTGCCCTTCACTCAGCTTTCCTAATGGTAACATCTTAATGTAACTACTGTACATTTTGAAAACATGCAAATTGATATTGGCACAATGCAATGAACTAGGACCCATTAATATTCGGATTTCATTAGTTTTTACTTGCACTGATTTTCCTATCTGTTTCATTGTGCGTCTGTGTTCTATGAGATTTCATCACCTATATATACTTATGTGATTGAGATATAGGGCTCTTTCGTCACACAGAGGAACTATCTTTTACTGTTACTGTGTAGCCACACTCTTTCTACCCCCTAACCCCAGGAAACCACTTCTCTGATCTCACTTCTCTGTAGCTTTGTTATTTAGATATTATATAAACAGAATAATACCCAGCATAATTTTTCAATATTAACATTTTCTACTCAGTGTAATGCCTTGAAATCCGTCCAACTTGGTCCAGTGCAGGGGCTCACACCTATAATCACAGCATTTGGGGAGGCCAAGGTGGGTGGATTGCTTGAGATCAGGAATTCAAGACCAGGCTGATCAATAGTGAGACCTGTCTCTACTTAAAATAGAAAATAACTAGCCTAGTGTCATGGCAGATGCCTGTAGTCTCAGCTACTTGGGAGGCTGAGGCAAGAGGATTGCTTGAGGTTGTGGTGAGCATGATGCCACAGCACTCTGGCACTTCAGCCTGTACAATAAAGTGAAACTCTGTCTACAGAAGAGAGAGAGAGAGAGAAATCCAATTTGTTGCATCACCTGCAATTTGTTCCCATTTATTGCTAAGTATTATTCCATTATATGGATGTACTACCATTTAGTGCACTGGTTCTCAACCTTCCTAATGCCGTAACCCTTTAATACAGTTCCTCATGTTGTGGTGACCCCCAACCATAAAATTATTTTCATTGCTACTTCATAACTGTAATTTTGCTACTATTATGAATCGTAATATAAATATCTGATATGCAGGATGTATTTTCATTGTTACAAAGGGGTCGCAACCCGCAGGTTGAGAACCGCTAATTTAGTGCATTTAGCCAGACTCTTGACATTTAGCAGCTTTTTCCAATTGTTTTCCATCATTATCTAATGCATATCCTTCTCATAGGTCACACAGAAAGTTTATTTTACCAAGATCCTTTGTGCAAATGCCCATCATGAAGTTCTCTTTAAACTACGTTCCTTATTTACTTGGTCCTGTAGCATGCTCCAGCTGTGCACCAGTAATAATTACTTCCCAATAGTAAGAAAAAAACGGTTATTAGAATCTTAGCAACAATCTGGAGTGGTACAGGTTACAGTAAGTAACTTTGGTAAATGTTCCTAATGCACTCTATTCCTCTTGTACCCATTAATCTTTCACTCCAGGATTCTTTAGCAATATACTGTTAACTGTTGTCAGAGAGAGTTTCTTTTTTTTAAAAACCATGAATAACTCAGTGAGTCTGAGAGCTTGTTCTTGGGGGAAGCTGTTTTTAAAGGAAGATCAGTTATATTTGATATAGCTATTGTAAGAACTGAATTTAACAAATCAATACACACTTAGGGTTTCACCAAGGATTTTGGATGGGTAAGGAGGTGGTTGTGGTTAGAGTGGGAAAGGCTTTGACAGCATTTTCTTACTCTAAGAAGTGAGATAGGTCCCCAACAATAAAAAAAAAAGAAGTGAGATAGGCTTTTTTTTATTGTTGTTGTTCAGTATAATAATGATTCTAACACACAAAAGGAATCCCCATGATGCTAAATAAGAAATACATTCTGTTTTCTTTTTCTTCTTTTTTTTTTTTTTTCCCACTTTCACCCTGAGATCAGAGCAAAGAATGGGAAAAAAAAAATAATGAACGTCTGACTTGGTGAAAGCAAAGTGCTTTCTCTGTTAGCAGTACAAAGAGAGAGAAGTCCCAAGGCCTTTTGTGTACATTCTGGGAGGAACGCCCGTTTCCAGAAATGGTAAGCTTAACCTTCTCAAAGTTTCATTTTCCTGAATTATCAAGGCTCAATCTTCTTCTTTTGTTATGGAACACAGTTCCCATACAACTGAGCTGCCTCTCTGGGCTGACCCCAGTGCTGAGGGGAGAGACAGCAAGGAGATGGGTGAGGAAGGAGCCCTTGTACTGCGTGTTTCTTATAATCAGCTTCTTTCAGGTGCTTCTTTGGGGACAGCCTGCTCCCTGCACAATTCTCCTGCTCCTGATCAAGGAACAGCAGTGTGATCTGGCAGTCTCCTTTAGCTCTCCTTCACGGAAATGACTCTCTGGTACTGTAACTAAAAGGCATTTCAGGCGTGGCTGAAAAGTAAGCATTCTTTCTGGGCCTGTTTTCAATTTCCCCAAGTCCCAGCCCAAGCTGAAGTTGTTAAGCAGTCTTTCTCATCGTTCTTCTCTGTTTTTACTATTTTGGTTTCCTTTATATGAATCATTTTTCACTGTTGCAAAAAAAAAAAAAAAAAAAAATGATGGAAGGGAGAGAAAGGTAACAGAGCTGTGTTTCTGGCTGGGAAGGGATTTTCAAAATGAGAAAAATTGAAAATAGCCCTCATGCTGGTGGTCAGGATTTAACAAAGGAGTAGAAAGTATACATTGCCTTCAAGAATGTAAGAGAAATTTCTGGGAGGATCTTGCTTAAAAACTTCTTACTTGTGGATTCCAGTTTGAGTTCTAGATAAGAAAATAGATGGGACTGGCAGACCCTGTAGCTCAGTGGGTAGGGCACCAGCCACATATACCGAGACTGGTGGGTTCAAACCCTGCCTGGGCCAGCTGAAATAACAACGATGACTGCAAAAACAACAAAAATAGCCAGGCATTGTAGTCCCAGCTACTTGTGAGGCCAAGGCAAGAGACTCACTTAAGCCCAAGAGTTTGAGGTTGCTGTGAGCTGTGATGCCACAGCACTCTACCCAGGGCAATAGCTTGAGACTATGTCTCAAAAAAAAATAGATGTGACATATTCTGTTCTCTGCATAATACTTTGCATTGTGTGATAGGGTAGGATAGGAAGAAAGTTGTGGGGGAGGGGGGGCTTCCAAATCTTGGGATATGTTTTGCATGGAAATTTGGTGTAGTAGGAAGAATTAGACAGGCCTGGCTTGTTTTCTCCATTTATTATTTATTAGTTGTTGATTTTTGGAAGGGCCCCGTTCCCTTTCTGACATGGAATAGTACAATGCTCTCCTTTTCTTACCTGGCTGCTGTGAAGATGTTAATGATTGTGAGATACGCAGTCCAGTGCTTGCCACATGGAACTCAGTGAAATAGAATTTATTCTTAGAATAATCTAGATCTGGTGCAGGCATTGTAAAGAGTCTATTCATGTTCCCTCCATTCACAAATAATAAACCAAAACCTAGAGGCATGAATTTACCAACATGGAAAGCTAGAATTAGAGGTGGCTATATGTTAAATTGTTTTGACTTTTAAGCCTTCCGTGTACACATTTGTACATATTTATGTGCATGGGTACTCAGTATTCATAATGAGTCACTTTAGAGTAAATCTGGCATGTATCTAGTAATATAAAAAACATAAATACAGGTGAAGGATTAGCAAGCAGCAAAGAGTCAGATATAAATAAAAGAGGTTCTGCTAGATCCAGACCAAAGATTAAATTCAAAATGAGGATATAACATGAGTTCACTTATTTTTATCATACTAAGCCTACATCTGATTTTGTTACCTAATAGATGTTATGCTGGGACTGTTACATAACATCCCCCATTCAGCTGTTGTTCCAGCAGATAACATTAAAACTCCTTCAGCCACACTGAAGAAAACGAGTGAGTTTCACTTCCTTAGGATTTCTGGCAATGACCGAAAAAAACATATTTAACATATGTTTATAAAGACAAGTTGAAGAAAGGGACAGAAAACCGATTATCCAACTTATTAAGCATCTCCCTAAAATCACTCAGAATGACTGGATGGATAGTTCCCAGGAAGGTGATGGAGACTTAGGGCCCATGGCCTGTGACCTTATCATGAGAAATTGGAAGAATAAATGTGGCTGCAAAAGTGTGCAGACGTTGAAGGAGATATTCCTTCTTGTTTAAATATTAAAGATAGAATTTAACCTGTGAAAACACACCAATGACATGATACACAAACAACCTCCTATATCTCCTCTAAATCCTATTACTGAAATAAAATATAACTGTAGTCTAAGAGAAAGCTTTTTCCAGCAACTTGAGTGAACTGGTGAGATTCTTTATTTTCTTAAACCTACATTCCAAATTTTTAAGTGAAGAGTATAGTATTGTTAACTATACATGCAATTGTTATACAACTTAGAACTTTTTTTCATCTTGCATGACTGAAACTCTATACCCATTATTTCCCTCTCCCTCCAGCCCCTGGCAATCCTATCCTACTTCCTGCTTCTAAGAGTTTGACTACTTTAGATACCTCGTACATACAAGTGGAATCATATAGTGTTCAAAAGAATTAAAACTGCAAAGAATTGAAGCTGCAAAGAGATCTCAAAGAGATACTTGTAGTATCAGGTTTATTTCGGCATTATTCACAATGGCAAACATATGGAAACAAGCCAAATGCCCATAGGTAGGCACAGAAAATGTGCATACATTGTACACAGTCACTGTGGCTTTATGACAGAGGAAGGCTTACTTGGGTGATTTTGTCATTGTGAGAATATCACAAAGTGTACTTGGTCAAACCCGGATGGTATTTTCTACAATGCACAAAGGATAACCATCTAAACATTTTCCATGAAGAGTAAGAGGCCAACTCTTCAGAGAAAAATGTACCTATTATCAGGGAGAAACATATTCCATGTTCTGTTAGTTTTATAGATAATAATAGTATAAATAAGAGGATTTTCTCTATAGGCTTCAGTATAAAAAAAAACAAAAAAACAAGCAAAAGAGTGGGGCTTGTGATTCTCTAAAGGGGTCATGATAGTTCAAAGTTGGAAATAGTTCATCTGATGGAGTTAAGAGATTTTCCAAGGGAATTTTTGAGTCAGAAGGCCCAGGTTTGGTTTTTACTCTGTCACCAAATAACTTCGTGGTCTGTTTTGTGTCCTTTGTTTTTTCACCTACACAATGATGCTGACGTCAGCTGTTTTCCAGTGTTTGGAGATAAATCTTGTGAATTCTATGGATATGAATGTATCTTTCATTTACTAAAAATATAAATGTTTTCCAGTGATTCTTTTACTGGTGTTAGTCATTATGATGTAGTAATCCTGCATCTGTTAACATACTCTCTATTGAAGTCATGGAGATATTCGATCTTTTTTCACTAGTACTTTTTCTAAAACTGGGAATCTAAAATTTGGAATATTTCAGAACTTGATAATTGGGTGGTAGGATCTGAAATCTGGGACATAAAGACACTGGCACACTTAAAGGTGTCTCAGCCTAAGTGAGTTATGATTCTAGATACTTAATGAGACTGAGAAACCTCATAAATTTCTGGGGTAGAGTATTTCTAAATACTTATTTAACTTATTTTTAAAATGTGTTCCCATAATGATACTCAATGAAATGGTGATTTCAAGAATTGAGCGAGTAGACTGGATGAGTGTTTCTCAACCAGTGATGTGCTGTCCTTTGCCTTGGCAATTTCCATGGATTGTTCAGTGTCATGCTCCTAAAAACCTTATCAGATAGATACTCCTATTCTCACTTCACAAATGGGAGACTAAGTTGAGATGAATACCTAACATGCCCAAAGCCAAGACTCCAGAGATAAGATATGAGCCTCACTGTTCTAGCGATGCATTTATTTATTCATGTATCTATCCATCTGTCTCTCTATTTCTCTATCTGTATTCTACATGGAAAAAAATAACTCCATGGTGAATATTGCCCAAGTAATAAAAAAGGTCAACCACAAGTGAAAATCTCCCTCAGAGTCATGCCTAATCTACAAAAAAGGGAAATAATTTGTGGGTATAGGATCAGGTAGGTTTCCTATGAAGAACATTTGAAATAACAGTAAGAATCCTCTTATAAGCTTGTATCACTCCATAGAAGAAATGGAGGGAATGGAGGAAAGTAGAGTTGATTATGATATTGAGTTACCTTTTAATCCTTGATTCACATTAGATTAGGATGAATCAGCTCTTTGGAATTCCTCAGAAGAGAAGGTACCTTAGGAAAACTGCAGATTCTTCAATAGTAATGTATCTGCATTATAGTTTAGTAAATGGCTTTTGGAAGAAAACAGTCTGAGTGTATTATAGTTTGTTTACTGTGTCATCAGAAAAATTCATCTCTGTCTAGAACAATGACACAGAGCTATGCAAAAATGTATATGGAATAGTCAGGGAACAAAGTGATCCAGCACAATGTCGTACATGTCCCAAGTCTAACCTCTTTTATGAAGCCCATCAATGATCCAAGTCCTTTCACCTCCTTCCTCAAAACTCACTGTGTCTCAAGCAGCCTGAATCCCTTTCTGTTATCACCAAAGACCTCAAGAAATGACTGTGCATCTCTTAACCCAGTCCAGATTTTTCTTTAAGCTAACCCACCTGATTTCTCCCATAATTCTGTTCAGTCCTGCCAAACCCTATTCAAACTCTTCTATTCACTTAATTTTTTTTTTTTTTTTTTTTGCAGAGGTACATTTATCTCCTTTACAATTTATCTCCAGATACAATTATCTCCTTTGCACAGTGTAACTTCTCAGTGAAATCTAGAGAATTTTATTCTCTTTACTATGGGAATCCCATTCAGAAATTCCCAGCATGCTTCTGTTAAGCTCTGTACTTCATAAAAATTATGCCTTATTATTTTTCTCATTAATCCCATGGAAAATATGAAAAGTGATGCTTAGAGATATTTTCCAAGATCCCATAATTTCCCAAGATCCCTCAATGAATATGAATGTGAGTTAGTTCCATGCTTATGACATTTGCCCCACTAGGCCTCACAAGCCTCACAAGCCCACATGCAATGAATGGGAGAGGGGGAACTTTAGGATATTTATCTGTGCCATGGGATGTGTAGCAATAAAAGCTTTGAAAATCTTTGAAAATCTGTTCTTGCAATGACATTTGCACACTTTTTCCAAATAGTGAACTCTCAAATGATCCATTCTTCCTGTCCTATAATGCACGAGGCACAATTTGAAAAGACTTTGAAAAATCTGCACAGAAGTTCTGGAACCATTCATGGGTTTCATGATGCTCTGAGGGTAATTTTTACAGATTTACTCATTCTTCCCCCACTACAAAGAATGAATTTCACATCATTTACTCTTAGAATAAAACTGAAAAAAAATATGTTTCCAGACTACTCAGCCTTTCCTGTAGACTTTCTCTTTGATGGTGGCTGTATTGCAGACTTCATGGAATGAAAGGCACATGGGACCTTGTATCATCTCATTCCTGTAAAGGAGAGGATGAACTAAAGGAAGATGACAGTTTTATTTCTCACAGTGAACGTGTTCTGTGATTTAAGACATATGCTGTTCTCTTGGAAGAAACAAAGTAATGTGTTCTATTCATTGTAACAGTGGGAAAATCGAATGTTCATGGAAAATAATTATAGTTATTAACTGTATTCTTCTGTCCCAGGTCCTTTTATTGGTGCTTTGTATTTTTGTGTTAAATATCAGTGCAAGCCTATGGTTGGTGTTAGTATTAACATTTTACGATAAGAACCCTGAAGATTAAAGTGATAACTACTGCAGAGCTAGTCAGTGGTAAAGCAGGATTAGATTGCAGTTGATCTGCATAAAGTTCAGTTCTTTTCAATATGTCACTGAGCAATTTATGAGGCTACTGCTAAAGACTTGTCACATCATGATGAAACAGAGGAAATAACATATATTTAAGACTGAGATCTAGCAGAGTAAAATAGTATACATAGTTCAGGGAGGGAAGGTAGACTTTGAAGTCGGATTGCCTGAGTTAAAATCTTCTCTCCATTATTTGCTATCCATGTCCCTTTGCTCAAGTTAGTTGACCTCTCTTTGTCGCAGTTTCCTCATTGTAAACTTAGGTGCAAGGATGGTAACTACCTCGTTGGGCTATTATAAGCATTTAACAAACAGCAGCCAGCATGGTACATAGGTGCTGTATGTATTTGTTTGCTCTCGTCCCAAACTCAGTCCCTGTGCAAGAGACCACCTCACTATTGAATTTCATGAATATAAAATCCTGAATCGAAGAGACAAGATTGAACTCTCTAGATCCGACCACACACACACATTCAATTTAACAAGAAGCAATGGAACTTCTGTGCTGGATGTTTTTCTGAACTTCTAACTATTTAATTGCAATAGAGAAGGATAAATCTAGACATGAAAATTTATGTGCATACATGCACATGTGCGTGTATATATATGCATAAATAGAAATGTGGTCTGAGATTTTTGAGTAGGTATATGATTTCAACCATCACTGTCAGTTTGAGAAATAACTCAACAGTCTGAATTGGGGAAAGAAGGGAGTTTCTTTCAAAACGTTCTCTTTATCTCTGTGAGCTTTTAGAAACCTTAGGTAATTTCCCTTTGGCATCTTGTCATATCTTGAAGGTCAAACTGACAGCAACGGTCAAGCTTAATGTCTTTCTGATTTCCCAAGCAGACTCATTGATGTATTTTTTCTATAGTATGTGAGTAGTAACAGAATACAGACCATCTGCAGTCCTGATTATTAATCTGCGTTAAAAAATATCAGGGATTCATTTAACTAGAAGAACAAATTTAAAACTCACTAGCGATTCATTTTCCTCAGGTTATAGGATAGATTAGGGAGCACTGAATTTGAAATCAGCCTGGATCATTAACATACAGGGGGAATAATAAGCAAGAACTTACAGGTAGCATAAGCAATAAAAAGAGACATTTAAAAATTATTAAATAGACATTATTTCTAGACATTCTATCAATTGACTTAATGTTGTATTTTTTTTTATTTTTTAGAGAATGTTCAAGCAGATACAGATCTGTACATAAAATGAGGATACACTATAAAGAGTAACAATTATAAAATTAAGCCAATATAAATTCAAATCTCGGCCACTTGGATGGATTAGCAGTCCTATTGTGGAAGGCTTATTTATTAAACCTCCCTTATTAGTTTACTCCCTTGTAAAAATGGAAAAAAAATGGGCTTATATATGTTCACTTTTTTATAGCCATCATTCACTTCTTAGGCCACTTGTATCACTAATAATATCCTTAGATGTGTGTTTGTGTGTCTATGTAGCTATGAGGTACTATTGAAGACTTCGTAACATCAAGTGCACAGGTTTGAATTCACATAACTGACGTCTGAAGAAAATTCACATAATGGTGAGTGATAACGATACACTAATTAAAGACAGTGATGTAGAGAAGTGCAGAGTAATTTGTGTGCGTGTAACTTAAATGCCAATAAAGGCATGCTTCCCAGTACTATTTCGTAGATAAATTTATTTTTATAAGTTATACATTATTTGTTTAATACATTACTGATAAATGTGCATTTTAAGAGCTTTGCTTTATGCTTGTATGTTCTGCTTTACGGAGGTACAAATAAACAAAATCCCTGGAAACATAGATGTGATTAACTGGAAACTAGAAGAAAGCCAGTTCTGACATTCTGGCACACACGAAAGACAGGGACTATGTTACAGTTTTGGAGAAGTCTGCACAGAAGGAAGATGAAATCACATGTAGAAAAGGGTTAGATAATGTCCTTGTCTATTGTTTTTTCCACTGGATTTATTGCATTCAGCAAAAATAGTTTAAGACATCGTGAATGCCGATGGACTCATGGGCCCTTCTTTTTGGTGTTTCTGTGGATGGAAAACCTGGGCTGAGAGGTGTGGGGCTGGTCCTGTGGGATTCTTTGTGGTGGGTGGAATTTGATAGAGAACTGGTGGCCTGCCTCCTTGGTAGATCTCCCTATGCTTAGCGGCCATTGTAGAGGACTGAGCGAACACACAGTAAAAGAGCCAGGAGAGTCTCGTGCACTCGCTGGGACACAGGGAGAAATCCTGTCCCAGTATGTTCAGACTGGGGAGTGGGTTTGGGCTCCTATCAAATATCTTTTCAGTTTGGAAAAAAAAAGGAAGAGGATTGAAGAGATATTTTGGATGGGTTAAAAGGAAAAGTCATCCAAATAAAAAATTAGAATGCTTCTGATATCCTTTTTCCTAATGGAGAGTTTTTGAGTTTTATCTCCAACTGACACCATTTACTTTCAAATCCTTCTGGAAATCCTTCAGAATATAGCCGATCCCACTTCATTTAAATTACTGTGTGTGACAAAGGTTTAGAGGAGGCTGGATATACAACACAGACACCCGACATGACCAATGACCTTTTTCTGGCATGTTGAAGACCCCAGTTCCACTTTTACATTTTATTTTGCTATTAAAGAAGGTTGCAGTGTGCCCTGGTTCTATGTTGGTATCTATTAGCTTGTCAGCCATTCTTTCCCTTTAAAAACATTGCATTTGAATTCATTCCTGGAGGCTATGCTACCCACGAGAAAATATTTGCAAGAACACTTCAATATCAGAACCAAAAGATTGATTCCAGTTGCTACTGCTCAGATAATTTTCCTTGAACACTGATGTCATCTGGTAGAAATAATCATTCATACATTCATTAATCTGAATCGTGTTTATTATTGGCATCTCCAGAAGATTACTTCATGTGAACTCCCTCATGTCCATTGGAACTTTTAATGATGATCCTTGATGGATGATGCATTTGAACTGTTCTGCTTGGGTAGAACAGCATTTATGTAAATAAAAATGTTGTCTATATTTCTATTTAGATACTCACTATATTTTAGCTTTTCTAAAGTCTGGTTATTTTCTGTAATAGTAGATTAAACAGTAAGAAAAAATAAGATCAGTAACTGACAAAGGAGAACAAGAAAAAATGAATGACATTAATATTAATAATAGCCAACACCTGTAAAGCATGTGCTATAGGTTAAGTGCTGTGTTAAATGGTCTATGTCAAATACCCCATTTAATCCCCGTGAATAACATATGAATTAGAAAAAGTAATTTTATTTCCCATGTTCCTAATGCAAAAACTGAGGTCAGAGAGATTAAGTGGTGACTTAATTAAGATTGTAATCGCAATATTATACACATGTAGACAATGCATTGAAGTGGGCACGCCTGGGCTTCACACACAAATCTTTATCTTGTATCATCTCATACCACATACTTCTAGCCATGGTCTCTGCCTTTGTATCACTCATCAAAGATTTCAATCCTGGGTAGAAGCACCCACTTTTCAGACACTGTGGGGAATATTCTCCTATGGTACATTAATATTTAGTGTAATAGAACATGAAATAATAAATAATAAATTGGATTGTAGTTAGTTCATAAAGGAGCTACATTTGTCTATATCAAGTGATTTTTGCTCAAATATATACTATTTTTCTTATTCAACCCAAATGATATGCACACATAGACATACTGGCTGAGATTAAAATAACCATTGATTTTAACATAGCTTTGGCTCAGAAAATACTTCTTGTTTTCATTACAGAGGAAATGATTGCATAAAAGTTTTATGTTTACAACTGTGTTGATGATATTAATCATGTCTTTAATATAATGACATTATTCAAATCACGAATGACTGCCATCAAATAGCAATTATGCTTGGATTCCACAAGAATGTTTACATTCTTTCATCTTGAAATGCATAACTGAGAATAAATTTCTATCATACATTACTTCTTATAAAATATTCTTCTTTAAGCATTTAAATAAACTGCGATCGTTTGTCATACTTTTTCTTTCTGTTGTCTCATATTGTAGCATGCATACTAAAGATTCGTAAATAATGGGTAAATTAATCTCGGCTAGTGCATTGATGTGTAAAGCTCAAAGCTCTTGGGCTAAAAAATATTCTGGAAGTCAAAAACAGAGACCATATCTCAATCATGTTTGTTCCACCAAAGCTCTGAGACTATATTTCCTCCTGAGTAGGATTTGGCAGTGTATACTTCTATTTGGGCTCATTTTCATAGCTAAAATATTTGCATCAAATTTTTATGAATATAAAAAATGAACAACTCAAGAGGAAAGTAACTTTAATATACAGATGCATGGTATTAACCTACACATAGGGAGGCAAAGTGAGCCAGCGAAGGGTAGTTGGAAGCAGCCGAAGGTCCCATCTCTGCATTTGCTGCTGTCTCCACTACACAGTGAATTCTGACCTGTCTCTAAACTTGGCCTCACTCACTCAACATTCTAAGTTTTGGGAAAAAAACGCTGATTTACCCCAGGAGAGGTCAGATCATGTGACCATGTTCTAGCTTCCCCCCAAAAAACAGAGGAAAGAGAATGCCTTTGGCTTTTTGTTTTTTGAGCTTGCAGCAGCAGACAGAAAAAGTGGTGGCAAACTTCTCCTGAGAAATGACCCAGTGGCTGAATTATCCATTGATTTCACTGAAGTGGTATTTTCAGCATTGAAATAGGTTCATTTTGGAGGAAGGAAGCAAAAAAAAGAAAAAAAAAATCATAAAAATTGTTTTCAGATATTTTGTTTTGCTGATTAACGTTGAGATCAAAACTGTAACAGCTCAATGAAAGTGAGACCCGTCTAAGTACAGTGTATCCTAAATGACACCCCTGACATCTCCAGACATAGGGAGAATGGAAAATTGTAGCTGAATATACCTTTATTTACAAAATATTCATTATAAAATTTTATGAAGTAGGTACAGAATATTCTCAATATAGTGGCAACTTCTTTGCAAAAAATTATAATAAATGTTCTGTGAATAAAGGTACATTTAGCTATAACTTCCCATTTCCCCTATATATGATGATTTTAGGGGTGACTTTTGGGACAGCCTGTACATAGCATTTTTTAAGAAGAAGAGCTATCTGTCCAAGTGAAGTTAGTGAGCTGAATGAATGGGGTGGATTAATCATTAATAGTTTTTAAGCCTTTTCTCACATGCATACCAGGGCTCTGTGAGACAGCAAAATCACTCTTTTACTTTATTGTAATTAACAATTTGGTAGCTGAGGTTTTCTTTCTTTTTTTTGGAGACAGAATCTCACTTTGTCACCCTCAATAGAGTGCAGTGAGCATCATAGCTCACAACAACCTCTAACTCTTCAGCTCAAACAATTATCTTGCCTCAGCCTCCTAAGTAGCTGGAACTACAGGTGCCCACTACAATGCCCAGCTATTTTGTTAGAGACGGAGTCTCACTCTGGCTCAGGCTGGTCTCAAAACTGTGAGCTCAGGCAGTCCACCCACCTTGGCCTCCCAGAGTGCTGGGATCACAGGCGTGAGCCACTGCGCACAGCTGGGTAGCTAAAGTCTTAAAAAAGATTTTAGAGCAAACTGAAGTCACAACCAAATTCCCTGAAATTCACTTTGCAGTACTTGCTTCCCAACCACCTTCAGGACTTTACCCTACAAATGCAAACAATGTAACCTAATCTTATGTATCCTCATATTAATCTTAAAAAAAAAAAAAAAAAAAAAAAAGCAAATGAATCTGGTAAAATTTTGTGAGTGTTGCCACATAAATCATGCATGATATTGAAAAAAAAGACATAGGAAATTCTTACGCAGATAATTAATGTAATGCCTAAAATATCTAGATTAAACATACTAGGGCTCCTCATTTGTGAATGAAGTTAAACACACAGATTTGACTTTGGTTGCTTAAGTACCTTTGTAGTTACACAAAGTTTCCTGTCTCTAATTATAATAAAAGTAAGGACTATGACAACAGCTGAGATTAGCTTGCCTTGGCTGAATCAAACACTTAATCAATAATTTATTTTGTCTTTATAATAACATGATTTCAGCTTTTCAAAATTTCCCTTCTTATTTTATTTGCTAGAACCTCAATATATTGTTGAATTATAATGGGGCTCATGATTATCCCTGCACAAACAGTTTCTAAGCCTGTGCCTGTCACCCAGTTAGTAACCTATAAATCTCTGTTGAATAAAAGTTGATGAAGAAAACCATTTGTTGTAATGCTAAATTAATATTAAGACATAACAAAATGTTGTGTTGAAGCCAGTGAAGAATGAATTCATCCTATATAATTCAATTTTTATAAAGTACAAGAACAGGCAAAATTAATAAATACCGGCAGACATTAGGATACTGGTTTATCTCCAAAGTTGGTATAGACTGGACAGGGGTAGGATGAAGACTTCTGGGTGCTACAGACGTCCTTGACCTTGTCAGAGCACCCACAGGTATATATAGGTACATATGTAAGTTTTGTGCTACATATGTTAAAAAGTTTTTATTTTAAATTATTATGTGTACATAATAGCTATATATCTAATGATGTATGCATTTTAAACCAAAGCTACCAATCAACCATAAAACAATAAGAGTGTAGAATTATTTATAATCTGTCACTATGTGTCTGGGAATTTTTAATTAATTTAGAAAACGAACAAACACATTGATGGTCTTTGTTTTCAGAAGTGGAAATAAGAGGAGGTTTTATCTTTATACATTTTAGAATTTTCTGTTATAATTATGCATAGCCAATGAAGGCAGGGATTTTTATTGTATTCATCATTGCACCATGGTACCTATAGAGTTTGACACAGAGCTTATAGCCTCAATGTAACTTCAAGTGCCACTGATTTAGGTTTGAAGAAGCTTTCTCAGAGTCCATATGAAGGGATGTTACTTTAAGACCCTCCAAACTGATTAGCAAGCTGGTCATACGGGGGGCAGAGAGTCTGGCTGTCTGTGGAATATCCTGGAAGGGACCTTGGAAGTGGAAAACAAGATAAGTTAATGCACATTTCAGTTACATGTTGCACCTGTTTTCTCAGACAAACGGCTGAATAAGTTTTTGTGGTTGCTCTGTATAATTTCTTTGTACTCTCATCTTATAAACCATTGGCTGCCAAGTAGTTTTATTATTAGAATGTGTATGTGCAGAACTTAGTGTTGTTAAGAGTATATAAACCTGCAAGAAATAAAGTTAGGGGCTGCATGCCTGAGCTAGCTGCAGTCTCCCCTCTTTCTGACATTTCAGTGCAGATTTCTCCCCCTGCGGCATCGATTCACATAACAGAGCTTTAACTCAATTAAAAACAATTAAGATAGTCAATATGACCAGAAATGGAAATGGCATTCTGACTCAAAAGTTTTTAGGAGAAATAGGTATTCCAGCTCACTCCATATATTTGTTTGGGGGGCACCTGTCTACTTTCTATCCCCCATTCTCTCCGTGCTTAGACTAGCTCTAGGATAGTCATAGTAGGATGACTACTAAATATTTGTTGTGTGAATGCATGAATTTGGAGAACACTAGAATTCTCAAAGGGGGCTTAGTATCAATTAAAGCAGACCTCAAGTGTCTTTTACCTGTGATGAAATTGTGTTTGCCTCGCCTAGGTAGGTATTCTCTGAAAGAAAAGAGCCCTCTTAGCTTCAGGGACAAGTCATGTGGCATAAAGAACAAAGGGGTGAGATTTAACAGCTGGCAGATCTGGTTGGAGCCCTGGTTTTGACACGTTGTCTGTGAAGTTTGCCTGGCTGCTTTCATATTCAGAGTCCAATTGCCCTCACCTGCGAAACAGAAATCTTTCTGAAACTGAATTGGCTGATAGGAGTCAGACTCCACTAGGCATTTGCCCTGTATCACTCTGGGCTGAAGGCCTTGCCTGTTACCACATTTCCTTGTATGCAAAGTGTATGAATTACCTAGCATAGAGTTCAATAAAAACGAAGGAAGGGAGGGAGAGAGGGAGGAAGGAAGCCACTTTCTTCCTGAATTGTACAAAGTTCATTGGAATGACCAAATCTTTGTGTGGCCTTTGATGATAAATAATCTTTTCCAGAATAAATGCAGTAGTATTTCTGATTAAGGTCTATTCAACGGCTTTTAGATGCTTTTTTTTTTTTTTTGGTAGTTTTTTTTGGCCGGGGCTGGGTTTGAACCTGCCACCTCCAGCATGGAGCCAGCGCCCTACTCCTTTGAGCCATAGGCGCCACTCTACTTTTGGATGCTTTGAAACACATTTATTCTCTTCGGGGAGGCCGAGTTCCATTGGTTGACCACTCTGTGCCTCCTACTTCTAGGAGGTGTAAATCTTCTGATTCTTGGAAAGGCGTAGTTCTCTGACAAGCTTGAGACTGTTGCATAAGCTTTCACAGTGACTGCACCTCTCCTGCCCCGTTGCTGGCACCTCAGTCAAGGTTGCTAGTTGACCATGAGCTGTTGTCCCTTCTGCATACTAACACTCCCCATCCTTTGCCACCCCATGGCCCTCAGCCTTTGTGATTTCAGTGAGGAATTCTGTTACTCAAAGCAACTGGCCCAACAGAAATTGCCCCTTGTCACGTTGAAGCTGAAAGTCAGTCTGTGATAAAGAGAAATGATTGCTGTGTTTGCCCCTTGAGTATACTAACTTTTAAAATTTGTTCAATTGATCTTGATTAAGCCCCTGAAGTGAATAAAAAACCAATACAGAAGTAAAAAAAAGGAAAAAGATCATTGCGTATCAAAATCCCCATGAATGGATCATAAAAACAAGTAGGGTGGTCATAGCTCTGTTGTATAAGCTGAAACTTTGGAGCGAGAGGCCTATTAGATCTAAGATCTTTTGACTGAGAGAAGAGTAAAAGGAGTGGAATTTGGATAGTTCTCATGGCGAACTGGTTAAAGAGAGACAGAAGGATTTGGGGGTTTCTGGGAATTCGTGCCAGCCTAGGAGATGTCTTGACGGAGAAGGTGGGGATGTGAAGGTGGCAGAGAAGTTGCTATGGAGTTGAGAAGCAGACGCGATAGGATCTCCTTCTTGAAAGTGGGTTTGCTGGTTGAGTAGTGAGGGGCAGGGTCTCTAATCACACCAGCAGTGGCACAAGGAGTGGGAACTAATGTGCCTTTATTTCCCTAGAGTGAAGGAACTATGTGAATTCCCGGTGGCTTGTCTCCCCGTGCCATGTCCTACGCTGGCGTTTGCAGAGGTTACGCCTTTTGGTGTTCAGAGCAGCCTCTGAGTTAGGAATCACTACCCCATGTGAAACTGAGGATACAGGAGACAGGGGAGAAAAGGAGAGGAGAAAGGCACAGAAACTTTCCTCCTCTGGAACAGACAGGAGAACGAGGCACGGATTTTAAAAAGTACTGAGATTTCTCTCTACACCCCCTCCTGGCTTTTTTTAATGTCCCTGAAAGGCTGGGATTAGGAATCCTCCCACAGCCCATCTCTCCTGAGAACTTTCCTTGCACTGCTTCTGATTAAACTAACAGATTAGACCCAATGGCATAAGACACAGCTTCTCTCTTTTGCGAAAGAGCAAGGAAGAATGAAGTGTTAGATTGCAAGGCTAATTATACATTCTGCTCAAGTGTCACCCATCTGTTGCAATTGTTTAAAAGGCAGACATAAAAGTCAGCTGTTGGAGTGGGATGTTTGCTGTAGTGAACACACAGAAAGCTTGTGACGCCAGGCACTGCCCTTTCCCTACCACGGGCCTGCAGGCTGCAGTGAGGTTCTAGGGATGTCTTGGGAAACTCACCTTTGGGGAGAGGCTAAGTGATAGTTCCAGGTAGCTGAAGATTAAATGCTAGTCATGGGGACTCTTTCAGAACTAACTTTAAACATTATATGATCAAAACCCTCCATTTACACATGGAAAACTGAGACTCAGTGAGGACAGGTACGGCCTACTCTGTACTTCTATTTCAACACTTGGATCCTTCCAATTTTCTGCAGAACTTGTGTGTCTGCACAGAGGGCTCTCTGTCAGGTATATTAAGCCTCCAAGGGGAGGAATGTAACACTATTTTCTCTCTGAACTTCATGCATAAAATATGCCCAAGGCATCTCAGTTTCTAGATAGTATAGGTTGTAAAAATATGGTTAGACTTAGGAGGAGTGGAGGGCAGGTGAGCAGAGAAGGTGGTGTGCCCCCGGTAGAGCAGCCATGACTTTCTTTTCCTTACCATTTTCTTCATTGCATAAGCATAAGCAGAATAGCAGAATGTTCTGCCAAACTGAGCCTTTCAATTATTTTCTTTCATGAGAACAACTGGAAGGAGACTGAAATCTGGCATTAGTTTACATGACGGGCGTAATACGGGCCTTTCCAAAATAGGGAAACAACAGGAACTGGGAAAACCATTATCTTCTGGCCCCACCTATTTCTGAGTGAATGATGATGTCCATTTTTTTTTTTTTTTTTTTTTTGAGACAGTCTCACTTTGTCACCCTGGTTAGAGTGTGTGGTATCATAGCTCACGGCAACCTCAAACTCCTGGGCCTAAGCGATCCTCTTGTCTCAGCCTCCCCAGTAGCTGGGACTACAGGGGTCACCACAACACTGGCTAATTTTGGAGATACGGTCTTGCTCTAGTTCAGGCTGGTTTTGAACGCCTAAGCCCAGGCAATCCACCTGCCTCAGCCCCACAGCATGCTAGGATTACAGGTATGACCCACCACACCTAGCCTAGGAAGCCCTTTTGATATAAGTGAATTTTGACTTTTTGTATTATTGAATAAATCTAGTCTCCAGGGCAACCAAGGGGAGAATAAATATTATAGGATGATGGTCAGGCTGCTTCCAGTCCTCCTCCTTCTGCATCTGCAATCCCAGATGCGGGGGTGGGGGGGTCATTCTCTGCATCCCTGACGGTGGGTCACTCCCCAGGTACGGGCATGTCACCATCAGCATATCCCATTACATAGAGTGAGCCATCTTCCATGGATTTGAAATCTCTTTTTGTCCTTCTATAATTTGTTTCTAGTTTTGCTATCCCTAACTGTGCCTGCTGGGCAACTTCTTACTCTCTATATTGATTTTCCAATGTGGAAAAGAGCTTCCCTCTTCTTTTTCTCTATAAAAAAATTACAAAATCCCTTGACTTGTTCCTCATCAGACTTCTTATCCAGTCCATGGGTGGACACATTCCACTTGTCAGTGACACTATTAAATTGAAACGCCAGGGTTTAGCCAATGGCATTTGTGAGGAATTTTTAACGGTATTGATCACAGTCCTCCATCTGAGTTCCTGACACATCAAATGCACACTCAGGGGGCCAAGTAAGGATAAGTAGTGATTTCACGCTAATTGCTGTCCCAGGCAACTGGACATAATTTTATCTCCGAACTTCAGTCGGATGCTGAGGCTCTCCCTAATCATTCTTGCCGTTTCCCTGTCTAAAGCCTGTAGAGGAGTATCTGACTACCCTCCCTTTTCCAGCCACCTGCATAGCCTTTTCCAGCCATCTCCACACTTTTTCAAAGATAAGAGTGAATCTAAGGCCTGGCTGATGAAGCTCAGTAAAAGTTACATTTTCACGGGACTCTGAAATTGGACTGGTGATCTTTCTTTCTTTTTTTCTTTTTTCTTTTTATTTTCCACATTTTTTTGAATTTCAAATTAAGACGAGGGTACAAATGTTTGGCTTATATTGCTTTCAATTCTAAATAAATTTCAAGTTGTGGTTGAGCCCTTCACCCAGGGGTGTGCTGACCATGCTCACATGATGCACATTAGGTGAGATCCCACCAATTGCCTCCTCCTCTCCTCTCCCCTCCCATTTCCCCTCCTCTCCCCTCCCCCTTGCTACACTATACTTGTGTTTTTCTTTCATGTGGGTGTGTCATTATTTATATAGGAGTTTCTATTGTATTAAGGGCATTGGATTTTTTTTTCCATTCTTGAGAAACTTACTAAGAAGAGTGTGTTTCATCTCCATCCAGATAAGCACAAAAGATGTAAATTCTCCATCTTTTCTTATGGTTGAATAGTACTCCATGATATTCATATATACCACAGTTTGTTAAGCCATTCATGGGTTGCTGGACACGTAGGTTGGTAGAGAATTTCCCAAGGACTGGTGACTTTTTTTAGCAAGGGGTAACACCCCTGGGCTTCGCAGAAGGGCAGCCCTAAGGCTTTTAAACAATACTGCCCACTTTGGGGGGATTGGGTTGGGGTTGAAGATCCCTCAGTGGGCCTTAACTACCTTCTTACAGCTTAGAGAGAAAATGAACGAAAGCAAATGATTGCAAGACAAGTCATTGATTTTCTTCACTTCATGTGTAATTCTAACATCAGAGATGCTGGTTAAAAATATGACCACAAAGGTCTTAACCTCATGACTATCTTTACTCTTTGTCTTTACTGTTCTTTTGATGCAAGGGACACATCCACCCTGGGCTATTTTCTCATACAAATGCTTTTCAAATGACTACCTCTCACCCCTCCCCCGGAGGATGCAGCGATAAGTCACTCTCCTTTTAACAACAAGAAAAATAAAACTATCAATGTGCCTTATTTATTTTTTATGCATTTATTTGTATAGTGTCTTACTTTCCCCTAAAGATTTAAGGTGTACCATAACAGAAAAGGCATATAATAGTAAAAAAAAAAAAAAAAAAATGAGAGTAAGAAAACAGGAGTAGGGGGACATATAATTCAGGATAGAAATTCAAAATCATGTTGAGAAATGAAATTAAGTGTTCTGGCCATAAGACGCTACATCAGGGCCACTTTCTAAACTCTCTGTTGGCCTCAATTTTGTTACAAGCTAAACATAACAATTTGTATACTTTTTGTCAGAGAGAAAAGAGATAATTATTTTATCCTGGCTATTTTTCATCCAGATCTTTATGGTAGTTTATTTGCAGTGTCCTGGTTTTCTTTCAGAATCTTTTTATTAGTATTAAGATGTATCATTACAGTTAATGTTAAGAATAGTTTGTGTTCCAGGAAATGTACACAAATGACAAAGAAATAGCACCAGGAATAAATGTGGATGATAGAATCCACGTGGCTCAAATCCATGGCACTCAAATTCTTCCCAATTCTCTCAACATACTTTTAGATGTTTATCTATTTATTGGTCAGAAATGCATTGTGATACCAAACAGAGGGCTTGCAAACTGTTTTCATCCCAAAGTCCAGATGAGTAGCACCTTCCACCTGCCCAATCTAGGGCAACATGACCTTCACACACAGGGTTGGTCCACTTGGAAAAGTAGAAATTCAGGGAGGTCCTCCTGAAAAGTATCTGCTTTCCTTTTGATGAAATTGTTGTCACCAGGATCTCTGTTTTACAAATGATAAAAGTGACATGCAGGAAAACGTATGATATTTGCTAATGGTCACAGAATCCATGGAATTCTAAGCTTTCCCTGCTTTTTCCTGTTATGGAAATATTTTCATATAGTGTTTCTGTTTAAAAGTATGACTATTTCATATGAATTTAAACTAAGATATTTTAAACTGGCAAGTCACTTTACATTTCAAAGATAAAAATCCATGGTCACCTGGCTTAATGGCACTGTATATTAACTGATCAAACTCCTGACGTGTAAAATGTTGAATTCCGTGCCCAGTTATGTAGAAAGAAGGAACCAAGGTGCTGTTTTTCTCACCAGTTTGATATGAAGGCTGGATGTTGTATTTTATTTCTAATTTCACTCATCAGAAAAATGTCTGTGTGTCTCACTCTCTCTCTCCCAAGGGAAACAGCTAAGTAGTGAATGTTTTTAAGGCATGGAAGTTCATCTCTGGCAAATCTGGCCCACCCCCCAGGACCAGGGTCCTGTTTTAGCCTCCCTGACCAGAGTGCTGATTTTTCTTTTACAGTAGAGCTCTGTTCTGAGCCCCTTTCCTCTGAATTTTGGTGGGACCAATTATTTTGCCTAAGTATAAAAAAAAAAATCTCATTTCAGAAAGAAATGTTTCCTGCCATGGTTGAACTCCTGCTCTGGGGAGATATGTGCTTTGAACCATAGGATTTCACTGGCTGATCTGCTTTGTGGCTTTCTCCATGTCAGGGATGGAGTCAGTAATCCGGCAAGACTTTTGGAGGCTGGCAGAAGACATGGAGGGGAGGGAGGGGTATTTCCTATCTTCTTTCTTACCCAGTCAACAAGATATGGCCCAGATCCTTAGTAAATCCATCCAACCAACCATAAACTTCCCATTTTCTTTATCATCTTATGAATCAGTGGCGGCATTTTCTTTGTATATGTTCATTTACTCTCTATTTTTTTTTTCTGTGACCTATATTTTTTTTCATTTTGATTCCAACAAAAATCCACCCAACAAGTATTTTTCCTTGAATCCCATTAGCTTTTGCACCATCTTTTCCCTTTGTCTACTGCCAACTTCTTAAATCACGGTGGGAAAATGACAAGTTCCAGCTTTTGATGCCAGTTACCCTCCCTCTGGGTGGTGTCTCTCCCACCCCATTCCTGCATGGGGTCCCAACTATTAAGTATGATTCTTCTCCTGTCAGAAATATTCATATGCTAAAGACTTGCTGAAATGTCTTCTTGCCTGAAAATCTTGCCAAATGTAATTTCCTAGACGTGATTTTTTTGTTTGTTTGTTTTGTTTTTCTTTTCTGAAAGTAAGCAATGGTCTTTTTAAACCTGAAATTAAGTTTATTATTAGTGTCACTCAAGTAAAGTTTTTTGTGAAATGCAAATAATCTGATGCTTAGAAAATATGTAGCATGTAGGATATAATAAATTTGTCTCGTATGTTACCTGTTAACCAATTTTATTTCTGTTGTTGTTATCATTATTACTCTCCTTCCTTTCTATTTTACAAGGTTCTTCTTCTTTTTTTTTTTGATATTTTACTTGAATTTAGTTTTCATTTGTTGATTCTTGATTCTTTTCATTGTATATATACCTGTATGTATACCTAGATTACCTATGAGGAATATCTATGTTTGTATAACTTTTGATCTATAGCTTTAGTTCCTTTTTATCTTATAAATTGTAAACTTTCAGGCCTAACAACTTATTAGACAGCTCCTACAGCTTCTGACACATCAAAACAAAAATGAAAACAAACAAGAAACCAATGATGAGCACAATTACGAGAAACGAATCACTATTTGTGTATTTTTTGTTCATATGAACGTGTTATTATTTATATATTGGTTTCATATTAGTATTGAGTATATTGTATATTTATTTTTCCATTGTTGCTATACTTTACTAGGAAGAATGTATTTCATCTCCTTCCAGGTAAACGTTAAAGATGTAAAGTCCCCATATTTTTTTTTTTCTTTTTGTAGAGACAGAGTCTCACTTTATCACCCTCAGTAGAGTTCCTGGCATCACAGCTCACAGCAACTTCCAGCTCTTGGGCTTAGGCGATTCTCTTGCCTCAGCTTCCCGAGTAGCTGGGACTACATGTGTCCACCACAACACCTGGCTGTTTTTTTGTTGCATTTTGGCTGGGGCTGGGTTTGAACCTGCCACCCAGTATATGGGGCCAGCGCTCTGCCCACTGATCCACAGGAGCCGTCCAGTCCCCATCTTTTTTAAAGGCTGAATAGTGCAGCCCAAATGCCCACCAACTATGAATGGATCAACGAATTGTGGTTTACGTATACCATGGCATACTATTCATGGGATACTATTTAAAGAGTTAAAAACTCTTTAAACATCTTTGTGAACTTTGTCACCCACTCGTACCCTTCTTTATCCCCCAGTCCACTTATCAGAGTGATCTTTCTCAAAATGAAAAGAAAACACATAATGAATACATAAATAAAAAACATGTGATTGTTCTACTTAAAATATACCTAAGGGTCCACATTACTTGTAAGCTGTATTGCTAGCTGCTTAGCCTGGCTATCAGGGTCAGGCTCTGATTCCATTCCTACCTACTCTCCTTGAGTGGACGTGTGGCGTGATGGTTGACCGTCGGACCCCAGAGTTATACTACCCTTCCTAATGTGCCTTCTTCTCTTCCTGTCCGTCTCCCTGGGAATGTGTGGTAGGCATCTCTGTTTACCCCTCCAGAGCTATCCCTCATCCTTACCCTGCTCTATGCCAGGGGGGCTGATGCATTTGGACCTCACCCCCAATCTATTTTCTTTCTTTTCTCTTTCTTTTCTTTTCTTTTCCTTTCCTTTCCTTCCCTCCCCTTCCCCTTCCCCTTCCCCTTCCCCTTCCCCTTCCCCTTCCCCTTCCTTCCTTCCTTCCTTCCTTCCTTCCTTCCTTCCTTCCTTCCTTCCTTCCTTCCTTCCTTCCTTCCTTCCTTCTTTCTTTCTTTTTTATAGTTGCCTTCTCTTCTTTCCATTTTCCACTGTCTTTCTGATAGTGTCCTTGTCTGTACTACCAGCCCATGGCACGGCACCACCCATTATTGCTTTCCCCTAATCCTGTGGTTTCCAGACTTCAGACAGCAGCAGAGTCACCTAGAAGGCCTGTTAGGAAAGAAATAGCTGGGTCCTATGCCCATAGTTTTGGCTTCATTAATATAAGGATAGAGCCTCAAAGTTTGCATTTCTTAATAATTCTCAAGTGATATTTTCTTAATAATTCTCAAGATCATGCTTATCGAGGTATCACACTTTGAGAACCACTGGCTTAAACCATACTCACAGCTTTGTAAATAGTTCCTTTATTACACACTCCAGAATTACCCAGTTGGAGTGTTCCACAGGTTTGCAGACAAAATCAATGTACTGCTACACTCTCTGAAACTCAGCTTTCTAACCTGTAACATACGATAAATAGTAAAATTGCTAGTCTTATAATTCATTGGAAAGATTAAATGAGAGAAGGGCACAGGTATATGGCGTGAACCAAGGGCTCGGTGTGTACTAAATATTGATACCAAGTTGCACATCCCCATTCTTTGCATGCTCTGTATTCCAGCGACACCCACGTAATTAAAATTGCTGAAAAAAAAATCTCACATTTCTATGGATACCGTGGTTAATGTAGGTGCTTTCGTCTGAAATACATTCTGGCAGCTTTCCTCTCTCTTACGCTTGTAATTTAATGCTTCAAGACGCAATTGCAGACTCCAGCGCATTCCTGGAATGAATGCTTTCCCTTTCACTTCCCCATGCTCTCATGCTTTTATCCCACCTCTGCTTTAGTCTTGTCTCCCTGAATCGTTTTCCCCACTAGACTTTTGTGGGTCGAGAGTGTGTTTTCTACATCTTGTCTAATACCAGGAGCAGAGTAAATACTTCATAGGTTTGGGTCGTATGAATGGGGGAATTATTTCTAGGTTTTGTGTTCTTAGAAGGACCATGGTATTCAGTTTTGCTTATGACACTCAGGAAAATAGCAACCCAAACCCAAAATGTCAGGAGTTACAACTGTCACGGCAAGCCACAGTGTCCTGTCACCGTTTCTCATCTGAATAAGACATAGCTCAAGGAAGCAGACAGTTTGAGAAGGCATAAAATAAACACAAGTAACACAAAGCCTGCCATTCAGTAACGTTAATCGCACCACAGATTTTGGACAGTGACGTCTTCTCCACTTGCTAATAAAACTATCGTGAAACATATGTTCAGGAAAAAGTGAAATAAATCAAGGAAAGTTAGCAACATTTCAACCCTGCTACTTGCTTTAAAAGAGTTGTCTTTCTGGGGGTGGTGCCTGTGCCTCAAAGGAGTAGGGCGCTGGTTCCATATGCTGGAGGTGGCAGGTTCAAACCCAGCCTTGGCCAAAAACTGCAAAGAAGAAAAGAAAAAAAAAAGGCTTGTCTTTCTGAGATGCTTTTCTACAAATTCAATAAATATACATGAAATATTTTCCATCTCAGAGGCTCTCCTACTTGGTCCAGCCCTTCTATCACTTGCTTTAAAAACCAGCCTGTGTTTTCTCTGAAACCCTATCATTTTATTTGCAAAAGTCTTTCCTGTCCTAAAGCTAAAATAATTTGTCTTTGGAACTCTTATGTACGCAACTGACAGATTTAAAATATTTTGAGGTCATTCTGTGTAAACATTATTTTATGGCTTTTCTCAAGGATCCCTTCGACTTGTAAAAGTTTTATACTTTTGCATGTTTAGAACTTAAATCTTCAAATAGACATACCAGAAGAGTCAGAATAGTTTTTGATCCTATGTAAGTAATTTTATAATGTATTTGAACTAAAAGTAACATTAGCCATTTCTGTACAAGGAAACATGGCCCTCATCAGTTTCACTAATCTACTGGAAGTCATCCTATGTAATTTTTACCTTAGTAAAATTTTTCACCTTGGTCAATTCTGTACCTTTTATTCTAGTAAAAATCCTGGATTCTAAATGCCATTTCATTTTAAAGATTTATAAAAGTCAAAGGTAATATACCTAAAATGAATTAATATATTGAAATTGTTGTTGTTATCAGTGTAACCTGGCTTATTGTACCCTCAATGAATCCCCAACAATAAAAAAAAAAAAAGAAATTGTTGTTGTTGTTTTTTTTTGCAGTTTTTTTGGCTGGGGTTGGGTTTGAACCCACCACCTCTGGTATATGGGGCTGGCACCCTACTCCTTTGAGCCACAGGTACCCCCACAATGTGTTGTGAAATTTTAAGTGGCAGATATTTCCCTCTTAGAAAAGCATACTTGATAGTAACTTAAAGAGTTATACATGTATATATTTATATATATAAAGAGTTATGTGTATATTTATATAAAGAGATATATGTATATTTTTATGCATATATAAATATAATATATAATATATAAGAATTATACAGTTTTTATATAATTTATAAATTATAAAATATTATATAATTATATATAAATTATAATTATATTCATATATAATTTATATATATTTATATAACTTTATATATTTATATGTACAACTTAAATCTTCAAATAGACATATATATATTTATATATAAAGAGTTATATATATAACTCTTTGAGTTAGTATATATATAAAAACATAATTTATATATACTATATATACTAAAAGTTTTTTATATATTTATATATAAAGAGTTATATATATTTATATATAGATATGTATATATTTATATATATAAAGTTATATATTTATATATAAAGTTTTATATATATATGACTCTTAGTTATTATCAAGTATGTTTTTCTAAGAGGTAATAGTAATATATATGTTACTGTCCTAATTAAATTATTCTGCATTCAGCCCACAAATGCTTAGTACTACCTAAGTTCCTTGGAAGGGTAGAAGAACTGACTTCCCTATCAAGCATTGATTTGGTCCTTTCTGTATTCATGGCTTTGTGCTTGGTGATGGTGGTCCAAGGAAGACCTGGAGCTCACTAAAAATCATCGTGGAGAGAGGGAGATAAGCCCTGAGAGAAAGGACTAGATAGATGGTATGGGTAGGAATCTGATGTTACCAGAACACAGAGAGTGGAGGGATAAGTTCAGAGAGAGTCCGAGTGATTGCTCAGTTAAGTCAAGGTCCCTTAGAATCTGACGCAGAGGCCTGTAGGCAGCAGAAATCCTGCTGAACACCACAGACAGCACAGAGGAGTGAGATCTCACGTACATTGACGTGACATGAGGAAGTAGGTGTTTGCGTCTTCTAGCTGGTGGTCTTGCATGCTATTTATTAGGCATGCAATACCAAATGAAAAAGTCAGTTGTCAGCCACACTACAAGTCTTGTGCTGTGACCGTAAGAGAGGCAATGAGTGTTGAAACTGAAGTTCTTGTTGGGTTGGGAGTTTGTGGAAGTATGTGTCATGATAAGGACTTAGGACTTTTTCCTGCAAGACATAAAGAATCATTACAATTAAATGTCTAAACTTGAAACCAAAGTAAACTTTGAACTGGGCTTGGGCCCGTAGTGCAGTGATTATGGTGCCAGCCACATACACCGAGGCTGACAGGTTCGAAACTGGCCCGGGCCACCAAAACAACAATGACAACTCCAACAAAAAATAGCCGGGTGATGTGGCAGGCGCCTGTAGTCCCAGCTAGTTGGGAGGCTGAGGCCAGAGAATCGCTTGGGCCCAGGAGTTGGAGGTTGCTGTGAGCTGTGACACCACAGCACTATGCCAAGGGTGACATAGTGAGACTCTGTCTCAAAAATAATAATAATAAAAATAAAGGAAGTAAACTTTGAACTAATGAATACATTATATTTTTTTTCTACGAATGTTTACTGAGCATCCACACTGTTCAGTGGCAACCAGTGATGAGCAAGTAAACTAGGACTCCGGTCCTCATGACATGTTTATTCTAACAGGATTTCTGGAAATAAGCAAGTGTAACCTGCCAGGAATGTCCCAACTGTAATTTGTAACCAGTGCTCTGAAGTAGAGGGTCAGCAAACTACACCTGCTTGCTAAGTCCTGCCTGCCCTCTGTTTTTGTGAACAAAGTGAAGTTGCCATACAGCCGTAGTCTTTCTTCACATATTTTTTTTTATGGCTACTTTTAAGCTATAGTGATGGAGTTGAATTGAGGGGTGGGCGATAAAATCCTTAGGGTCTGTGAACCCTAACATACTTCTATTAGCTCTTCACAGCAGAAATTTGCCTGTCCTTGCTGTAAATGCAAAAAAGGAGGAGCGAAGGTTGAAAGGAAAGAATGGATCACCCCAGTGAAATTCTAGGGATGATCTCTGCACATAGGGGGCATTCAAGCAAGGCGTAAAGGACGAAAAATCAGCCGCAGAAAGACTGAGGTTGGAAGGTGGGGGAGGTTCTAGAATGGGCAATAGTGTGAACAAAGGCCGGTGGCTGGAAGGCTTTCGGATATTTAAAGTCCTCAAAGATGACCAGTTTAACTGGAGAACATGACTGAGGAGAAGGGAAAAGCTGTTATGTGCAGTTGTCGGAGATAAAACTGACTGATCGCTATCCATCTACCCACCAAGATAAACGTCTGCTGGGAAGGAAAACTCGGTTTAAAAACAACTCAGGCAAGACTCAGCCTATCAGTAAACACCTCCTGCATTTTGACTATGAATTTTGTTAATAGATATAACAAGGATATTGATGACAAAGATAGGCTTTTCCCCAACCGTGGCAATAAAGCTGGCATGAAGAAGGTTATTTGTGAAGCAAAGCCAATTAAATCTGCATTTACGCTGATTTTGCAGCAATTCCAGAGTGATACTTTTTTCTCCCCCTTTTGAATGGCAGCGCTGGCAAAATGCTAACAAATTCAATGTACCATGTACCACATGGAGCCCAGAGAGTATTTCTAGAAAATGATGATGGTTTTCTAAACTAGTTGAAAAGGGGAGGGTTATTTTAGCCCTAATGCACTCCACTATATCAAGTTGTTTGCTTGAATTATTTATGTGTGTATTGCAATTTTTAAACTGGGAGCATCAGAGACACTTTAGCCACTGAGAAGTTAAGGACCTTGTAGGTCGTTCAAGGAGAATGTTAACTAAGGCAGGCAGCGGTGGCTGGAGAAATATGTCCAATCCACTTCACAAGTTGCAGGGGCTTGGCCATCAGACAGAACTAGATATAAAGATGGATTCAGATACATTTCAACTGCATGTATCTGAATAGACCAAAGCTTTTACCACCCCCATCTCATGCCTCAGTTTCCATATCTGTAACCTGGAGATCACACATCCTCTGTCAATGATTTACTATAAGACTTGGGGATACGCCTATAGAATGGGACACACAGTAAACATATAAGGAATTATAACCATTGCTGTGGTGGTTATCATTTTTTTACTCCAGAGAGCCCCAATGAGGGTAAGAAAACAAACTCAACACTAGAGGTTTTACTCTATATACGATACTAGTGGTGAAGAAAACATAAATCCTGTGTAATTTAAAATCTACAGGGACAATAGACCCCTGTTTTATGAAAATCCCTGATTGCTTATTAAAATACTGTTTCCTGTGCACCATCACCAAACTCACGCACTCAGAATCGTGGCTAGAAAGCTACCTGCTTACAGGTAATATTATTTGGAAATCTCAAGCAATCAACAAGGCTGGCACACACGCGTAAGATACAATTCCTGCCCTAAGAAATGTATGGATAGAATTCCAAGGTGGAAAAAGGCCCCCCACATGAGGTCCTCACTTTGTGACTGTGAGAACACAGTTAGGAAAAAGGACAATTATTATATACAATTAAAATATAACGTGAGTGAGGTTAAATGACAAAATGCATCCGAATCATGCATGGGAGTGTTGCGTCTGAGTAAGAAAGCACTTATTTTCAGTTAAACTTCTAGGATTTGCAGTTGGGAAATCAAATTCCTCCATTGGCTAAAATATCATGAAATTTGAGTCACGAGTGTTCTGTGAGGAAATGGAGTGTGTTTTGTTCAAATTTAAACAGGGAAATCAGTCGGCAGGCAAGGAACTGCTCTTCGCAAGTGTACACATCAGGCTGCTCTATTTTCCGTGAAGAAAGAAACCACACTGTAGGAAGGGTGGGGGTGTCAGCAAGCCACAGGCCCCCAAAGTAGAGAGGGTAAGGCCAACATAGTCACTGCAGTAAGGTACCTAGTCTAGACCTTATAAGAAAATTTGAACGACCCTAATTTCAGGTTTAGGGACAAATACACAAAAGTGATGTAGATCTTAAACTTTATTCTACGGAGAAGAGTCAGGTAAAACAGCAGTGGTGAGGGCTGATTGTAGCGAAACCAGTCGTAGTAGAAATTACAATGGTGATGCAGTGATGGTGTCAAGACTCACGACATTCCAACCCTTGGGCTTTGCAGGCAACAGCTCCCTTCCATCCTCTGTCCTCACATGGTGGGCCCTACCATTGTCTCCATTTTAGAGACAGGAACTCAGCTTTCAAGCAAGCAAGCGCCATTCCTTAGGTCACAGCTTGTAAGTGGTTAGGCCAACATTGGAATTCATGCTGTCTGACCTCCGAGACTGGTTTCTTTTAATCTCAGTTTTAAATGGCATGTAAAGAAGTAGAAATGCTTTAATGAGAAGTCCGGTCCCATTTCTAGGTGTTTGATGACAGCCTTCAGAACCACCTCCTCCTCTTCACGGACGTCTCACATCTGGAAAAGCTTACAAGAAAGCCTTTGCCGTTTGGTCCCAGTGGGAAACTCAAACCATGCAAGTCCTTGCCTTCCTGGGACCCTCACTCCAGCCCCACCCAGCAATAAATAACACACACCAGTCTTCTTTCCTTGCTGTCTTGGGCCATTTGGGGGCCTCCATCAGAGCCTACACTGCTCTTCTGACAGATTTTAATTATGTAAGTAGGAAATCTTTTTATACTCACTTTGCATGTATATGTGCATGTGTGTGCACACACGCAGGTACTACCATTAATCTCCACATCCAAACTGAATTTTGAGGAGGGCTCCATCTGCCTCTTCAGGACACCATACCAAATATGAGTGTTACTGAACATGTCTCCCACTTTTGCTTCTTCCTCATGTGAATTATTTTAACATTCTGCCCTAGTTACTCCCATCCTCTCTCCCTATCGCACTCAGGAAAATTCTTTCAATAGCAAAGATTGAGCCAGCTGTGGTGGCTCATGCCTGTAATCTTAGCACTGTGGGAGCCTGAGGCAGGTGAGTTGCTTGAGCTCAGGAGTTGGAGAGCAGCCTGAGCAAAAGTGAGACCATGTCTCTAAAAACAGCCAGGTGTTGTGGCAGGTGCCTATAGTCCCAGCTACTTTGGAGGCTGAGGCAGGAGGATCACGTGAGCCCAGGAGATTGAGGTTGCTGTGAGCTATGACACTATGGCCCTCTATCCTGGACACAGAGTAAAACTCTGTTGCATTTAAAAAAAAAGCAAATATTGGGCAGCGCCTGTGGCTCAAGGAGTAGGGCACTGGTCCCATATGCCGGAGGTGGCGGGTTCAAACCCAGCCCCGGCCAAAAGAAAAAAAAAAAAAAAAAAAAAGCAAATATTGAACACAATAGGTCTTCCTCTCTGAACATTGGAAATTATCACTTACTGAGTACATTCTCACTTTCCCCTGAGAGCTGTGGCTGCTTTTCCATTCTTCCTCTGATATATACTTTTTTCCCAGATACCCAGAGTTGATTAGTGTAGGGAAAACAGACAAAACTTATGTGTTTGTTTTGAGACATGCAGGGAGATATGGACATTCCTCTACCGAAGTCTAGATATGAAAGATGCCCAAGATACAGCAGTTGTTGCAAATATTAAACAATGGGGAAGGGAGACTGTCACAAAATCCTGTCAAAGAGGCATGAAAAGTCAATAGGAATATATACCCCAGATATAATTGTGACCTCAGGGGCTTTACTTTATATAGTTGAGGCCTGTAGTTCTTTGTAAATATTTTCTCACTATTTGATTGAAAAGCAAACAAATGAATGAGGAGGCAGCAAAATTAATTTTCCCCTGCAAAACCGGAGTAGCACCCATCCGAGGGACCCCTGTAGGCAGCCTTACATTCTCGAAAAAAATCCCATGAAGCTCAGGATGTGAAACAGTTGGGAGAATATCCCTTGAAAATGTTTTGCCTTTCAGCTGCGAAAGTTCCTCTAACAAAGTGGATGTTAGAAGAAGCTCCCAGGCACCCCGGCTATGTCTAGAGCTCATTATCTCCTCGTTACAGAGAACCTGAAGGGGATGAGAAAATGCATGCAGAAAGATGCATTCATGTTTTATTGATTGCCAACAGAGCTCAAGTCTCTGAATTCTCTACACTTTGGGATATTTTGTTAGGAAAATAAGCTCAGTAGGCCCTTGTTTACATGCCCTCTTCCTTCTGGTGCAATTGATTCCAGCACAGCACAGAATTGAACGTCTTCCCCAATTAGGTTCTCTTGAGCCACCTCCATGCGCAAGGAAAGGCGAGGCTTTCAGTAAGTTCCTTGCTTATTGTCTTGGAGGATTCGAAAGATATTTCACCAATACCATCCCCTCTTTGGATGAATGAGGTCGGAGAGGTCTGGAGAAGTTAATTGGCTTGTCCGTGACTACCTGGCCAGAGAATGACCCAGCCTGAAAGGGAACTCAGGGTTCCAGATATCTTCATCATACCTTTTTAATTATTCTAACAAGCCTGTGTATTCTACCCCATTCCTGGAAAAATAATAATAAAGTCATAATTTAAACTCTCCCATATAAATAAAATAGTCCAGAGCTCATCTATGTACGGTATGATAATTGAGTTCCTGGAGAATCCAGATCAAAAGTAGCATGTTCAGTAGGCCACTGCGCTGAGCATATGACAGGTAGTAGATTTGTGAGATTTCATCCTGACATAATGATATGACTTAATGGAAGCAGTAGAGGTGTCTTCAGCAAGAAGGAGTTGACAAGTGTCCTAAGGACAGAGGCAAAGAAGACCAATGAGCAAACACATATGAGCATGGACTTTGGAATCAGAAAGAATGACCAGTGAAAATTTGGGGAAAAAAATATTAAATTTTTTAACTTTAGTTTCTGTGCCAGTCAAATGGTGAAAATATTTAACTTATGGAGATAACCCTTGTACAGTCTTATGGGGTTGTTGTGAACACTGTATCAGACCATATTAACAAGAATGATGATGGTGTCAGGCTGTGTTCTAAGCATTCCACATGTGGAAATTTATTTTTGTTTGCAAACTCTATGAACCAAGAGTCATTATCTCTTTTTAACTAACAGGAAAACCAAGGTACAGAAGAAAAAAAAAAAAAAAGAGCTTCTGATAGGAAAATCGAAGGTATTTTATTTTTCCATGGAGGCAAAGTAGCTCTGGGATCCACGATCTTCGTTATGATGTTAGGTAAAACATCCTTTAAGGACCCTTTACCAAGCACTCAGTAACTGATCAAAATGGTAATTTTTATAATAGTAATTATAATACTTATTACTGCTGTAAAATGAATGATGGAGAATAAGAAGAAGGAGGAGGAAGAAGAGGAATAAGGGAGTGGTAGATAATAATCCAAGGACTTTCCCAAGGTCCCAATATGGTGCATCTGCCAGGAAAGGCCAAATTATGTGAAGAGCTGTCCTCAAAAATCTCAGTGGTTTGAGATACAAGTCACTTTCCTCTACATTGAATCATCTATTATAACCCATAAATCACACCTAATTTCAGAGGGTGTAGGGAGGTGCCATGATAATCCTGTGCTTAAAAGAAGAAGTGAAATGCTTATGAACAATCTTCATGATGTCTGCAGTTAGTAAGTAGGAGAGCAAGCAATAAAAACCTAGAAGTCTGGGTAAAGAAAGAACTTTCTAACCATCTGTACTAGTTTTCTATAGTGACATCACAAATTACCACCAATTTACTGGATTAAAGCAACACATGTTAATTATCTTCCATTCCTTAGGTCAAAAGTCCAGGTGGGCTCAGCGGGATTATCTGATTAAGGTCTCCCAAAGTTGAAGTCAACAGGTCTGCAGGCCAGACTCTTGGGCTTAGGAATGAATCCCCTTTTCCAGCTCCTTGAGGTTCATTGTAGTGGGAAGGTTTCCATTTTCTTCCTGTGTCTCAAACCTCAGACTTTTATTTCTTCTAGACTCATCCCCACACATTTTCAGACAGCCAATTCTATCTTCAAATTAGCAATGGTGTGTCAAACCATCTCAAACTTTTCATTGCTCTGCTTTCTCCTTCTGCTATCATCCACATGATACTTTCTGCTTTTCAGGGCCTGTGCAGCGACTTTAGGGCCACCCAGATACTCTGCCTAACTGATAGCACTTGTGCCAGGTTGCATAACACGGTCATGGAAGTGAAGGTTCATCATGTTCCCAAGTCCTGGGGTGCCCTAGTCAGTGTGGGCCGCTCTACTGAAACCTAAAGGCTAGGTTGCTGTTAAACAGCAGCGATTTATTTGTGACCACTTGGAGGCTGTACAGTCAAAGGTCAAGGTGCCCACAGATTCAGTGTTTGTCAGGGCCTGCTTTTTCTTTTTTTTTTTTTTTTATTGTTGGGGATTCATTGAGGGTACAATAAGCCAGGTTACACTGATTGCAATTGTTAGGTAAAGTCCCTCTTGCAATCATGTCTTGCCCCCATAAAGTGTGACACACATCAAGGCCCCACCCTCCTCCCTCCATCCCTCTTTCTGCTCCCCCCCCAGTAACCTTAATTGTCATTAATTGTCCTCATATCAAAATTGAGTACATAGGATTCATGCTTCTCCATTCTTGTGATGCTTTACTAAGAATAATGTCTTCCACTTCCATCCAAGTTAATACGAAGGATGTAAAGTCTCCATTTTTTTTTAATGGCTGAATAGTATTCCATGGTATACATATACCACAGCTTGTTAATCCATTCCTGGGTTGGTGGGCATTTAGGCTGTTTCCACATTTTGGTGATTGTAAATTGAGCTGCAATAAACAGTCTAGTACAAGTGTCCTTATGATAAAAGGATTTTTTTCCTTCTGGGTAGATGCCCAGTAATGGGATTGCAGGATCAAATGGGAGGTCTAGTTTGAGTGCTTTGAGGTTTCTCCATACTTCCTTCCAGAAAGGTTGTACTAGTTTGCAGTCCCACCAGCAGTGTAAAAGTGTTCCCTTCTCTCCACATCCATGCCAGCATCTGCAGTTTTGAGATTTTGAGATGTGGGCCATTCTCACTGGGGTTAGATGATATCTCAGGGTTGTTTTGATTTGCATTTCTCTAATATATAGAGATGATGAACATTTTTTCATGTGTTTGTTAGCCATTCGTCTGTCATCTTTAGAGAAAGTTCTATTTATGTCTCTTGCCCATTGATATATGGGATTGTTAGCTTTTCTGCTTTTTCATAAATAGCAACTTCTTGCTCTGTCTTCTCGCAATGGAGGGTGCTACATAGCTTTCTTTTTTTTTTTTAATTTCAGATTAATGTGAGGATGCAAACAATTAGGTTACCTTTTTGCCTTTGCTAGGTAAGGTCCTAGTTGTAGTTGTGTCCTGCACCCAGGAATTGTGCCATATACCCTTACCTTATGCCCATTAGGTAGGAACACATCAGTCTCCCTGTGTCCTCCCTTCTCTTCCTCCCCTCTTCCCCCAACTTGAGTAGAATTGAGTTTTTCACTTGTGCAGGTGTGTACTCGTTCATCTACTGGCTTCGTATTAGTACTGAGTACATTGGAAACTTGTTTTTCCATTCTTGTGATAGTTTACTAAGAAGAATGTGTTTCAGATCCATCCCGGTTAATACAAAAGATGTACATCTCTTTGGTTTCCATCACAAGGACATTAATCTCAATCATGAGGGCTTTGCCCTTGTGACCTACTCAGGTCTCCCAAAACCCCACCTCCTAGTACCATCACCCTATGGGTTAGGATTTCAACATATGAGTGTGGTGATGTGGGGGAGACACAAACATTAAGACCATAACATGGATCTAAAGTGGAATATCTCTGCTGGGCCATTTTAGAGAATCTTTCTGTCACACTATGGCATTGCCCAATGATAATACAGATTGGCTTCCACGGCACACATTTCCTTTACTCATGATTGCAACTGTCTTTAACCAAATGCTCTTTGAAGGTCCTAAAAGATTCTTTGTTTTTATAGAGTTATGCATTTAGGTTTGACCAACCCAGATATCCCAGGATAATCTCCCCATTTCAAGATCCGTACCCTTGATCCCATCGACAAAATTCCTTTGTCATATAAGGTCATATATTCCTGGGTTTCAGAGGCTGAAACAGACAACAATGTGGGTCATTTTTCTATCACTTTGAAAAAAAAAGTGGAAATATATTCTGAAGATGCATGCATTTATCATGTAAAGTTAGGATTTCTGGAATAGTTTGGGATTAGATATCAGACAGACAACTGCAGTCTCTCCATATATGTTCCATATGTTTTTTTTCTGATCATTCTGAAGAACACCTCTTGGGTGCAGGACACAACTACGACAGGGACTCTATCTAATTGTACCTGCACATTAATCTGAAATTTAAAAAAGGAAAGTCTGCTAAATTTTTCTTTCACAGAAACGATCTTCTTTGTCCATCCAGTTCACATAATAGAAAATGACTGTTCCACACCTACTGATTTTATGATGTGGGTTGGACCACTGGCAGAGATTATCTTGACAGTTTCTCAAAGCATATATTTGAAAGAACTAATAGCTGACATTCCAGCCTGGTCCAATAAGAAGCACAAGGTGGGGTAGGCTTAGGTAGCCAAAAAAAATGGGTGCTGAAGATTACTCAGAGTTAAACCCTGCTGGTTTGTCCCCAGGCAAGAGGTGTCCATTTCATATCAGTTTGGCTGTAATTTCTATTGTGTTTCCACCAGAACAACGTGATTATTAGTTGTCAGGAAGCTACATCTTCAAATACCATGTTGTTAACAGGATGCCCCTGTCCGAAACAGCATCCTATGTGCAGCTGATTGGTGCATTAGAATTAATTTGGTGATTTAAAAACATGAAAGAATCCAGACCACATGCCACTTAACTTATGCCAGAGAGTTTTATACGCATGAAGAAACAACGAGCCAGAGACACATGGGAGTTTGTATCTATATGTGTGGACACTGATGGTCAGAGCAACAGTATTTACCCGGAGAAAATCACCCAGTAGTTTTCCTCTATTCATATTGAGCTCAGCTTATCAAAGGAATTAAACATCCCCAAGTTCAGCATTAGGCCAGTGTAAATGTTGTATTATGAATTAGTAGTATGGTTGGTCAAACATAATATCAGGGTCTGCTTGGTGGAAATATATTGTCTAGATACAAAGATATGCTTATGTTATGGGAGTTGTTAAAAATCAAGGTTTAATCCAAAGAGAACAGCAACAACAAAACATGGATATATGCTAATTCAGGGTTAGCATTTTGTTCATTTTCAAATTGCTGTGAGAGTACAAACAATTAGTTTACAGTTGTTAGGTAGAGTCCCCAATAATTGTGTTATACAACACAATTGACTCATTTGAAAATTATTTACTATTTTAGTGAGTGTTTATTAAGTTTCATTATGTGCTAAATCATTAGTTCTGAACCAACTTTTAATTTCCATCTGAGGACCTGTGGCAGTACCTGAAGATGTTTTTGGTTATTTAAACTGAGGCAGTACTACCAGAATTTATGTGTTAGAGGCTAAGAACATTGCTAAACATTCTACACTGCACAGGTCAACCACACGTGTCCCCCTAAAAAAGAAATATCTGCCCCCGAATGTGGAGAGTGTTAAGGTTGAGCCAGCTCTAGGCTTTGAGCCTTCTGGGGAAAAGGGAAGAGTGGTAAGTAAGGCACAGGCCCTGCCCTCTGCCCATCAGAGAGAGGTTTGATCAATGAAGTTGATGAATAGCAAGACTATGTAAGAAGTTAAGCTCTGGGGCCAGGCATGGTGGCTCATGCCTGTAATTCTAGCACTCTGAGAGGCTGAGATGGGTGGATGGCTGGAGCTCACCAGTTTGAGACCAGCCTGAGCAAGAGTGAGACCCTATCTCTAAAAAATAGCTGGGTGTTGCAGCAGGCGCCTGCAATCCCAGCTACTCGGGAGGCTGAGGCAAGAGGAACACTGGAGCCCAAGAGTTTGAGGTTGCTGTGAGCTGTGACATCCTGGAACTCTATCAGGGGCAAAAAAGTGAAACCCTGTCTCAAAAGGAAAAAAAAAAAAAAAGAAAGAAAAGACACCAAGCTCTAATTGGGTCTTTTCTTTTTTCCATTTGCTATTTAGGGATGACCTGAAAATAAAATTCTAGATAAAACCCTTCTTTTAGTATATTGGGGCTGTCTCTGTTGCATGAACCAATTACAACTAAGATGTGACTAGAAATTATACATCGTGTTCACATTACCCACTGAACTCTTCTACCATTTCTTTCCAACTCGTGGTATCATAACATGGCTAATCTGGCAGCAACATTATTCAGATCTAGTGTGCAAATAAAAAAGAACTATAATTTTTCTTTTATTTTCCCTTTTTTTAATAGCTTTACTGAGATGTAATTCATGTATATTCTAGGTCAGTCATTTCTACGGTTTTTAATGTATTCAGAGTTTTGTCACCATCACCACAGTCAATTTTATATTTTTTATTTTTACTTTTTGGTAAGGTTTTATTTTTCTTTTAATTTGAAATAATTATGAGGGCATAAGTTTTTAGGTTACATTGTTCTCACTTCCAGAGTAAAGTTCCAGTTGTAGAGAGCCCCTCACTCATGGAGTGTGTTATAGACCCTCACACGTGCACATTAGGTGAGATCCCGCCTCCTGCCCTCCCCCCTTCAGCCAGTCGCCCTCCCCCCTTCCTCCTCTGACACCCTCTACCCCAGTACTACACTATATTTTCAATCATGCCTGTGTGTGACTGCTGGCCAATATATTGCTTGTTCTGCTTTGAAGGGCTTGAAAGACTTTATACTTTCTCCTATGAAATTTATCATAGGTATTTTACTTAAGATGAACAGGGTTAATTTGAGTTGCATTCTCCAAGAATAGTAACTATTATTTTTTTATGTGGGAAAAATCTGAAAGCAAAGGAAAGTATTTACAAAAAATAAAATACCCGTTAACCATGCCACTGAGTGATTCACTGGGTTGGTAAGAATATATATGATTATATGCCATAGTTCAGTGATTTTCAACCTACAGAACACTGGTGTGCCATGAGAGGTTCGTGAAAATTTTTAAAAATCCTTAATTAAATTGTTTTCAAAAAAAGTTCAAAGCACAGTAAGTATATTCTTTTTTGCACTTTTTTTTTTTGATCAACATAATTGAAGTGTACTGCAGAAGTTTGACTATAGGTTTAAGTGTGCTGTGAGATAAAAAAAGATTGAAAAGCACAGCTGTACACACACACATGCACACAAACTCATATATATAACATATTTGCACGTAAAATATATATTCATATATATCTTTCTATGCAACATATACAGTCAGCCTTCTATATCCTGGGTTCCAAATCTGCTGATTTAAAAACCATGAATGGAAAATAGTTTTAAAAAACCAATGCAACACTAAAAGGTAATACAAATAAAAAGCAATAATGTATCAGAACTATTTGTATAGCATTTACGTTGTATTAGGTACCAGAAGTAATCTAGAGATGATTTAAAGTATAAAGGAGCATGTGTATAAATAGTGTGCCATTTTTTATAAGGGCCTTGAGCATCTGCTACTTTGGTGTCCACGTGGATGCTGGAACCCCTCCTCTGTGGATACCCAGGGAGGACTGTATATACTTATATAGTGACATGTTGCTATATTTACTCTGAAAATACATCAGTCCATGCAAACATGATATTTCTGTGGAAACTATATCATGAACATCGTTTGTATATAACGTTCATTATATCTTTATCGTTAATTTATATGACCGTATCATAAGCAATGTAATCCAAACCCTATTCCTGGAATTTTGTCCATGTGCAATTGTTCACTGTAATGCACAAAATTGCATTGAATAGCAACATATGTGATTCTTTGTTTATTTCTTTGATTATTTTTCAAGATTTATCTTTTAGAAGTTATTTTCTGTGACGATAATGAGGTTATGTACATATACTTAAAACTATCATTCACAAAGTTTGAATTCAGTGCAGTGAATTAAGTATATTTTCGTGTAACATAAAGGTAGAGTGAATTTCTCTCAAAATTATAAATGAACATTATTTTTTCTTGCTCAGAAAACACTAGGGCATATCATCATTACATCAAAAGGGAATATATCTCAATGTAGGATTGTTAAATACAGAATAATATAACTTTATTTTACAGAATTAAATATAAAATCAAGTTGTGGATGTGCGCTTGGGTTACTAGGTAAGGATACTTATGAAGATTTCGGACAATTTATTGCCAGAAGTGGAGACCACCTCCCCCTTGTCTTTGCATTCATCAGGGGCAATCACAGGATAAAAAAAAAATTGCATTTCTTGTAACTCTGTCAAATAAAAATGAACAATATCTGTGAGTAACCGGAAATAGCTAAATGTCTCTGTGCAGGTGGTGGGGTTTTAGGGATTTGGCAGCTGTTTCTGTGAGGCATTGAGAAAGAGAAGTTAATATGTAAAGGCTAGATAGAAAATTCTGCAACATTTTAGAAAAATGACAATGTGCTCTGTATCTACAGTGACAGGTATAACAAAGCAGAGGAGAAAAGAGATACAAGAAGTATTGCGCATGCAGAGTAATCAGCACTTTGCAATCTGTGATATAATGAAACAGAATTCAAAGATAATGACCAGTTTTTGTTTTGTTAAGTTGATCAACTGGCTAGGCATTAATGAAATTAAAGTATATTTTGAGGAGCCTTTTGGGGAGAAGAATCTATGGTTCAGGAGATTTCTACTATTCCATATAAGAAAAATATCCATGCATCAATAAAAAAATAATATTTGAAAGTATGGGAATAAAGATTCTGAGAGTTCAAGGCTAATGTCAGGATTTAATATGGAAGACTGATCAACATAGCATCAGAATCAAACTTATAGGATTGAATAACATTCCCAGGATGAAACTCTAGGAAGAGATGAGAAAAGATTAGACTTAGTTATGTGTTTCAGAAGCCAAGCTATTGACTTTACATGGAAAAAACAAACATCTCTTTTAGATCAACAAAACCATTTTAGTTGTATTTTTAAAATGCTATGTAAAATATGTAAAAATACGACTGATAAAACTGGATAGATCTGTAAATAGTTTTGGAAAGCATTGCATCAATCACAGCATTGTAACTGTATCAAGGCTGGATCTCCACAATGACTCAGCACCCACAGGATGATTGAAAATAAAAACCGACCCATGTTTATATTTGAGAATGATATTATTCAATAAAAATCAGTAATTTCCTTTTCATAGGTCATTGATCCTTTTTTGTGAACTTGCAAATATTACTTTCATTTCTATGGGGAAAAAAAGGAATATTTACAAATCTTGGGAATAAAATAAGGAACATCTTGGACTTGTTCCACAAGAAAACAAGCCAAACTTGTGAACATTAGAAAAACAAATGTATGTGTATGTGTGTAAATTCCTAAAAAATACAGGCCAAAAAAGTAACTCTTTTTCCAGAAAATTTGCCGTCTAAAATGTGAGCCCTGACATATCCCCTGACCTGCTCAGAACGACAGAAGTTTCTCTTTTGGCAGATGTGGTCAAGAGAAAACATTGTCCTCTTCCCGTTACCCATCAAGGGCTGTGATAGTTTCCAGAGAAAAGGAATCCACCAGGAATTCCATGTTGCACAGGCAAAATTTTTGTTAAAGTAAAGTCAAGAAGTGGAGTGCTCAGTTACTCCACCCATCTTCCATTAATAGGGCAGAAGCTCTTTCTCAGGTGTGACTGTTCAAGAAGGTGCCTTTGATTGTCATAGCACAGGCAGCAATAGAGTGATGGCTCCATTCTAGGAGAGGCAAGCTGAGGAGACTAGAAGGCCCTGTCCAGCAGTATGCTCATAGAACTGAGGTATGTGCACACGAGAGGTGTACCACTGTGACAGCAGTGGGCCACTGTCCCCACCTTGAAGGCAGAGCATTCCCTTAGATGTTTTGCCCAGGCATAAATGGAGGCTCACAGGACAGAGAGCTCTGACACTTTCCTCAAAGGAATTGGATTTAGCTGGAACCGAGTTTGAAGAAGTTCAAGCCTATGGGCCCTCTCACCAACAATGGCTATTCTGGTAGTTAGAAATTCAGAAGATGCTGGTAGCTCCATACAAACAAAAAAACTAAGCCAAAAGCCAGAGGTTTGTCAGAGAGAATCAGGAAAAGAGATAAGAAGATTAATCTTGGAGTCAGAACAAACTTCAAAGAATGGCTTCAAATTCAGTACTGCTAAGATGGACCAGGTCAAAAATCCCAGCTCAAAAATCAACATCACAGTAATTTATGGAGCCAATGAGCTGGTTGTGATTCCAACAGAGGCAGAGAGCTTGAGAGCAAGATCATGCTCCAAATTCTGTGTTCTGAAAAGTTAAGAAGATGCTTCAGTCTCTGGGGAGCAATAGACTAATGCATTCAAGTAACCCTGTTAAGTCAATTAAAAAAAATAAGTGAACATTAACCACGAATGTGAGAGGAGGATGAATATCCAGAGTTGGTGCATGACGTTGTCTACAATGTCTAGTTTTCAACAAAATAATGATGAGACATTCAGTGAGACAGAAAAATATGTACCACCCACTGGGGAAAAGCAAACAGTGAAAGCTTTCTGTAGGACAGCTGTCCAAAATTGGACTTAGAAAAAAATTTCAAATGAGCCAATATAAATACGTTCAAAGAACTAAAAGAACTCGTGGTTATCTAGCAAAGGCAAGTATGAGGACAGTTTCCTACTAAAGTGGAATATCAATGAAAATAAATTATAAAAACTAATGAAATTGGAATCCCAGATCTGAATATTAAAGTAATGGAAATAAAATGGACAAGTAGATTTGAACTTCTAGAATCAGCAAGATCAAAAAAATAAAAAAATGGAAAAAGATAAGGATGTACACTCTCGTTGCTTATATTCTGCATTGTACTGAAGGTTCTAGCTGAGAAAATCAATCATGAAAAGAAATAAAAGACATCTGAATTGAAAAGGAAGAAGTACAACTATTTTCAGATAATGTTAATTTATATATAGAAAACCCAAAGAATCTAAAAATACACAAGCACATACCATACACAGATACTGGGGCCATCATAGAGGTAATAAATGAGTTCAAAAAGGTAGCAGGTACAAGATAAACCTACAAATTTCAGTTATATTTTAATAAATTATCAATGAATAAAGACAGTAATTCTGCTTCAGTAGTATCACAATTAATATAATTCTTAGAATTCAATTTAACAAAAGAAGTACAAAACTTATATTCTGGTAAATACAAGACTTTTTAAAAGAAATTAAAATCTAAATGAATGAAAAGGCATCTCATGTTTATGGCTTCGAACTTATTATTGTTAAGATGGAAATACTTCCCAAATTCATGTATATATTCAATGAAATCTTTATCCAAATGTCAGCTGGCATTTTTTGGGAAAAAAAAAAAAACTGACATGCTGATAGTAAAATTTGTGCAAATTTAAATGACCAAGAATAGTCAAAAATAATCCTAAAAAGAAAAAATTTTATTCATACTTTACAATTTTTAAACTTACTGAAAAGTGAAAGCAATCAAAACAGCTGAGTACTGGAATATGGAAAGACATGTAATTCAATGAAATATAATTGAAACCAGAAATAAACACTTATTTATATTCAGTTAATTTTTAAAAAAAAGATGCTAAATTAATTCAATGGAAAAAACTAACTCTTTTCACAAATGCTGTTGGCAGAATTGGATAGCCACATGCAAAATAAAATTAGACCCTTCCTACACTGGGCACCACATTAACTCAGAATAGAATACAGATCTAAGCCTAAGAGCTAAAACTATAAATCTCTTAGAAGAAAATTTTAAGTAAATATTTTTTATTCTGGCCTAGGCAATGCCTTCTTACATGCAATGCTAAAAGAACAAAACAATAAAAGATAAAAAAGGGATACATTGGATTTCATTTTTAAAGAGTTTGTGCTTCAAGGACACGTCAACAGCTAAAGGGCAACCTGCAGGATGTGAAGAGAAGTTCTTTGTAAATTCTAGACCTAGAAAGGCTGATATGAAATTTGTGTTTAGGACACATAAAATACTTTTACAAGTCAATAATAAAGTGACAACACAATGAAAAATTTGACAAAGGATTTGAAAAGGCATTTCTTCATAGATGATGTACAAAGGGGCAGTGAACACACCACAGGTACATAGGTCCTGTATGCTGACATCATTAACTGTCAGTGAAAGGCAGATCAAACCCTAGTAAGGGACGACCTCCCACCATCAGGACAGCGATAATCAAACACACACACCTAAGTGTCGATAAGGATGCGGAGAAACCTTCAAACACTACTATGGAAATATGAAACAGTGAATTTGCTTTGGAAAACCATTTGGCCTTTCCTCTGAAGTTTACACATAAGAGTTTCCATGTGACCCAGCAGTTTTGCTCCTAGTATATATCCAAGAGAAATGAAAATATGTGTTCACCCCAAAATACAGACATGGATATTTATGGCAGCATTATTCATAATTGCCAAAAAGTGGAGCCTACTCAAATGTCCATTAACCAATGAGTGGATAAAATAAATTGGTATATACATGTAATAGAATGTTATTTGCCAATTAAAAGAAAGAAAGTACTGATCCTTGCCACAACATGAACAAATCTTGGTGATATGAGGCTAAGTGAGAACAGATAACCACACACCATAGGTGTGTTTTCCATAGGTTAAAAAAAAAAATCCCACCTATTTTATAATTCAATTTATATGAATTCTTCAGATTAGGCAAACAGGTAGAAGTAGAAAGATTATCATTTGTCTCCGGCTACGAGGCACAAAGTAGGTGAAGAGTGACTTAGTATGGGTAAGGTTTCTTTGGGGGGTGATAAACTGATTGTGGTGATGGCTGTACAACTCTGTGAATGAAATGAAAACCCCTAAATTGTACACTTTAAGTTTGTGAATTTTATGATAGTCAATATTCACTTACTGAAATGTTATAAAGATTTAAAAAAAAAAAAAAAGGCAATATGGGCACTTACTGCTAACACTAAGACATATATTCATTAAAGTTGATTAAATTCAAATAATTTAATACATTAGCTGTATTTTATAGATCTTATTTTATTTTCTCTGATTTATTACCCAAAGTAGATTGACTGGTTTTTCTGAAAAAGGAATTTAGGAAACATTAAATCAGAAGTCAGATACCATGACATTTATGAGGAAAACAAAAAAATGAAGGTTGCCCAGTTAACATTAAGAATATAACCAAAAACAATTATATAAATGAGTAATATAATTTTTATTTATGGAGCAAGTAACTAGCCACTCTTCCACAATTGGTATCTGTGAAGACAGTCAATAATATTCAAGGAGCTTTTAGTTTACATTTACAAGCCTATATTTAATAGTAAAGATATAAAAGCAAACTGGAAGTCAAAATGATTGATTGAAACAAGTTTATGCTTCAAAGTTGGACATATCAACTATGCAGTATCTATTTTATAAAATAATTAATTCTCTACTTATTCCAAGTGGTGACATTGACATTGTTTCTTATGATACTTGCTTTTGGCCAATATAAATGGGACAATTAGGAATGTCATCCTTATACCGTGCACATGTCTCTAATGTCACAATTCTTTGTGTGTTTGTATGGCAGTGTGCATGGCTGTGTCTGTGTGTTTGCACACATATCTTGTGTGCAAATTTGCTAGATGCAGAAGAACCCCATTAGGAAATCAAATGCCCATCCCTAAAGCCTTCAAATTCAAATCCAATGTCAACAGGGTACACGTGTCCTCCAAGTGTGGTTTTATCATATTGTATGAGACCACTATGGAGCATCTGGTGGTTGCTTTTCATAACATTTCTTCATTCTTTGTCTAGCCCAGCTTTCCCTCAAAGCCATCTTTCCCAGTTAGTAACTGGATAGTTTATTCAATGTACAAAGTTTATTACTTGTTTCTAAATGTGTCCCACTTACATTTCAGACAACAGTAACAAATTAAAGTAATAAAGAAAGAGAAAGCAAACAGGGTCCTGGAAATGTCAGTGCTGGGAGATTGTTGCTACATGACCACATTCTGGTTTAGGGTTTCCAAGTGTTTGATTGTAAACAGGGGGTCCAGTGTTTCTGGGAAACAGATTGAGAAATATACTTCCAAGCATCCAGGATTTTCAAATTAAGTTTTATTGTTTTCATTTTAGACTGTGATTTGCTCTTGAGGATTCCTTTTTGCTCTCTCCATTTGTATTATGTGTCACTGTGTGGTTTATGGCTCAGATGCACTCATCTGTAAACATCCCTGACCTAGCAACAGGGGAACGTCAAAATTTGTGCTGGACATGGGCCTGTCGGCGTGGTTGTAAATCCATATTAACATCGCCTGCCAGGAGTCAGCGTGTAAGCTGGTCAGCAGTACTAAATATTTCAGGGTGTTTTTTTTTGTTTTTGTTTTTTATTTTAACAACTGTGTGAGTTGTGAACATACTTTTCCTTTCTTGTATCTCGCAATGTAATTATTTAATGATAATTACTTTCTTGTGATGTTGAATAACAAGCTCATTACACTAAATTAAAACCACATAGAAAAATACAAAGAAGGAAGTAAAGTTATAAATATTATACATCCCACCCAAGCCAAATTATCATAGTTTGCAGTAGGTAAACAGAATTGTTCAACAACAGTGTGGAATTGTTTGGCAGCTGCATCTACAAAGATTGAATTTTTTTTTGAGACAGAGTCTCATTTTTTTTGCCCTTGGTAGAGTACTGTGGCGTCACAGCTCACAGCAACCTCAAACTCTTGGGCTTACGGGATTCTCTCCTCAGCCTCCCAAGTAGCTGGAACTACAGGTGTCTGCCACAGTGCCTGGTTAATTTGTTGTTGTTGTTGTTTTAGCTGGCCCAGACTGGGTTCAAACCTGCCAGCCTCAGTATATGTGGCCGGCGCCCTACACACTGAGCTATGGGTGCCACCAAAGACTGAAATTTTTAAAAGGTTGTGGTGATATCATTTTAAAGAAGGGATGAGTGCTTTCTTTTCTTATACAGATGTTGAATTATCCACAAAATAAACACATAGTGTTTGTACTCCATGCAGTGCATAAAGGGACCCTGAATCAGAGAATCTGTGCCCAAGAGCCCTGTGGCATTGGGAGAAGAGTATCTTTAGCAATCTACCATATCATTTATCGAATGTTTTAACTTTTGCTAGAACTGACTATATATGTATATGCACATAAATTCCTTTTTCGACGTGGCAATTAAAATTATATTTGCGTCACCATGGATAACAGAGGTTCCTCCAAGCCTCTGTGCCTCTGTGTCTAACAGGGCTATAAGTACCTTGCACACACTTACAATCAAGAAATTGAATCTCTTAATAAATAATGAATTAAAATTAAGTTCCATCTTATATTTTTATAAAGCTATGTATATTTCTGCTCCATTTCTGTCAAGGATACACCCTGAAATGAACCCTTGTTACTCTTGATTTCTGACATTCAGAGCAGAAGGGATTGTGTGATCCCCTCATCTGGAAGATAGGCAGGAACTGTGACTTGTTCCTCGTCCTAACCCATGGACAAGGTAATGGAATGTCACTCCCCTGATCATATTGTGTTATATGGCAAAGATTTATAAGGTTTCACCCAATGATTAAATTACATTAGATGAGACTCAATCATCTAAATTCATCTTCCTTGCTCTCCTAATGGCATTGTACAAGTAAGCAGTTCATGTTGTGAACTGCCTTTGGAGAGAAGCTTGTAGCATGGAATGGTAGGAGAGGGGTCCTGAGAGTGACCCACAAGAAATTACCATCAAAGACCCAGTTACCTCAGTGCTACACTCATGAGTGATCAATTCTGCCAGCAGCCTCAATGAGCTTAGAAATGGATCCATCCACAGTTAAGCCTTCCAATGAGACCGACAACCTTTGTTAACTCCTTGATTGCAGCCATGTAAAGGAACCAGCCACCTCATGCCAAGATTCTTTCCCCAGGCCAACTGAGATAATCAGTGTGTGCCGTTTGACACTAATAAGTCTACACTAATTTATTGGACAGTAATTGATAACTAATGCAGTTTTCTAAATCAAATGTGTGGCCAAAAAATGGTATGGATGTGATATATAGATGCAACAAATTGACAGAGCATATAGTCATAATGTATTACTTAATGCATTTTTGTTTTGTTTGAAAACATAAAGTGAGTCTGACAAAATATTAGATGAATATCAAAGCATTATTTCATGGGAAGCCTGAACTATAATGCCTATTGCCATAGCAAACTCTGTGTGTGTGTGTGTGTGTGTGTGTGTTTGTATCAGAATGCTTCTGACATTCCTATGGTCGTCTGAATAGGGAAACATGAGAATCAGGACTCTGTTTAAAGACAGATTTATCCAGGTTGTAAATATCCCTGTGTCATTCTCTCTCTACAGCTGAAGGAGCATTTATTTTAAATAATGAAGAGTACAAATAGATATCATTCATATAGTAAAAGACACTTCAAAGACAATGGCACAAAAGTCCTCAAAAAATCCTTTGTGGTGTGGTTTCCGAGCCCCATTTCCTTGTTAAGTAAACAGTTTAACTGTCTCTTCTCAGTAAGTACCAGAATAGAAAAGTGTGACGATCAATTTTATGTGTCAGCCTGACCTGGCTCATGGGGTGCCCATACAAGGAGTCAAACATTATCCTGGGTGTGTGTGAGTGAGGGTTTTTCTGTGTGAAGTTAACATTTGAATTGGTAGATTGAGTAAAGTAGATTGCCCTCCCTAATGTAGATGGGCTCATCCAATCACATGAAGAAATGGATGAAATGAAACTGCCGACCTTCCTGGAAGGGAGTAGAAACCCCTCCTGCATGACCACCGGGAGCTAGGACATCAGATCTTGTCTGTGCTCTGAACTGAACTGAAACATTCACTCTTTGACCTGAGCCTGTCAACATTCAAACTGGAACTAGACCATTGGCTTTCCAGGGTTTCAAGCTTGTGGATTTGGGGATGACTTAGCTTCCATAATTACGTGGGCCAAATTCTCACAATAATAATATCATATACAGGCTATATGTTCATTCTGTTTTACCAAAAGCCCCAACTAATACAGAAGGCATTAGCACTGATCTCTCTGATGTCAGAGTCAGTGTGGGTTTTTTGTTTGTTTTATGTTTTGTTCTATTTTTTTTCTTTTTTACTATTCTGCTTCTCTATGAATGAAAATGTGACTAACTTTCTACAATAACACTTAGGAGTAATAAAAATCCCTTAATTATTATACACATCAAAGCAGGTTTTCACATGCAAAATGTATAGAAAAGGGAGAATCACTGTACTGGTTAGAGAGGAGACATTGTGTGCCGGGCACTGATTGTTCTCAACCCCATCCTGAAATTCTGGAGCCCCATAGAACATATCTTGAAGAAATGGTAATATTTCAACTGGTCTTCTGCACCTCTGAGGATATGCATGACATGGTTCATTTCTTCTATTTGATACAGGGAAGAAAACTGTGGGTTTATAGCAATCTCTCATGGCAATAACATGTTCCTAGTAAAGCCTAAATAGCAGAGCCCTGATCTGGGATGGTAGAATTCTGGCCTCATCTTTACTCAGTGACCAATTCTAAGGAAGTTGGTCCTTCCCGTTTAACATGCACCGACGAATCACTTCTGAACCTGCCTAACATGTTTACCATCTCAAAGATGGCCTAGGAACTCTACACCAATTCTTTGCACCTCATCTATCTAAAGTACAAATGTTAAAAAAAAATGGTTTATATTTCATATTGATAGCAAGGCAATTATGTAAAAACTAATGTCACTGAATGTTTAAAGTATGTTTTTGGTTGTGTGACATTAGGCAACTCACTTTTCCTCAGCTGCTTAGTTATCTGAAAATGGAGCTGATGATGTTGTCTCCTGGAAAAACTATCGTGACAATCGCAGGAACGTATGCAACAGTGCCTGGAGCATGGCAAGAGCCGATTATATTCACTCTCAGGGAACATGCAAAGTCTTCATAAGGTAAATACTATTTTAATTTTCAGATCTTGAATTGGATATATTGAAAACATAGGAAATCAGTTGCCTCAATGAAGAAGAGCATGTTATGTATAATGCAATAAAATAGAATTTCAATTTATTTTCTTTTTTATTATTAAATCATAGCTGTGTACATTAATGCAATCATGGGGCACCATACACATTTTCATCACACTGGTTAACATAGCCTTCCTGGCATTTTCTTAGTTATTGTGTTAAGACATTTACATTCTACATTTACTAAGTTTCACATATACCCTTGTAAGATGCACCACAGATGTAATCCCACCAATCACCCTCCCTCCGTCTCCCTCCCCCACTCTCTTCCCACCTTTTCCCCCTTCCCCCTATTCTTAGGTTGTAACTGGGTTATAGCTTTCATGTGAAAGCCATAAATTAGTTTCATAGAAGGGCTGAGTACATTGGATACTTTCTCTTCCATTCTTGAGATATTTACTAAGAAGAATATCTTCCAGCTCCATCCATGTAAACATGAAAGAGGTAAAGTCTCCATCTTTCTTTAAGGCTGCATAATATTCCATGGTGTACATATACCACAATTTATTAATCCATTCATGGATCAATGGGCACTTGGGCTTTTTCCATGAATTAGCATTATGAATTGGGCTGCAATAAACATTCTGGGGGTTCTGTTAGCACGCTAGAGTATCGAATGCCAAATCATCTCATTCTGACCAAAGTGAAATGCCTTGTGCTTAATAAAAGAAGATAATTGGGTTTTGCTTTTGTGTTAAATTCCTATTTAGCCACAAACTGTAGTTGCTGAGCTGATGCCCTACAGATGAATGGAGCTATAGATGGGATTACAGATAAACCATATGCCCCCTTTATAAGTCCCCTTGTCCTGCCTGTGGTTCATTACTTTTCAGAAAATAATGAAGTCCAATTGCATATGGTGCAGAAAGCAGGTCAGTCAGATAGTGCTGAGGTGGGAATGCAGGGTCTCCTCCTGGTAGGGGCAATACCTTACCTCCTTCTGTTGTGTTATACCAAGTAGGGCAAGAAGAAACATCTGTCTGACTCTAGAGGGGTCTTTGGCCTCATAAACTGTAGACTCTCATGCCAGGATCTGCTGATTGATAAGTGACTGGTAGGCTCCATGTGCTTTCTGAAAAATGCACTAACAAAAGAGGACTCCCACTGAGTTTTTAGTTAACTCATTACTAGTTTAAGCTCTTGGGCTGAGCCCTACGGATTCCTGGTGTGTTCTCTGTACTGGGTCACAGCTCACACAGAGAGTGTCAGGTATTTACCCGGGTATATAAGGTCCTTCAAATTTGGTTCCTGAATAAGAGATACCAGGGAAAATGGAAATGAATCTATAGACCAGACATTTAGGTTTAAATTCTTCTGCCACCTACCTCTGTGAGTCCCTGTTACTCAGTTATTTAACTATTCTGGGCCTTAGTACACCCACAGTGAAGTTGAAACTATTAAAATCCCTGTTTAAACAGGTAGGAAACTTCAAGGCAAAGCGTTTACCTCTGTGTAAGGTCGCATAGCGTGTAGGACATAGAGTCAACTTGAAAGCAGATGTATGAGCATCTGAGCCCATGCCCGTCTCCCCTCCATGTATCTCCTACCATATTGATCACTTATCAGATTGATGTTTCAATGTGAATTGCTCATTTCACAGAGCATAATCTTTTCTTTTACAAAGTCTGTGATATTAAGGGAATATTCCAACTTCTCAGGGTCTCTCTTTCCTCATCTGTAAAGGATGGTGGGAGTAGTTAAGTCACAACTTTATTTCAGGAACTAAAGGGACGATTGTGAACTACTTAGAACTGGATCTCAATGCACGCTGGCTATCATCACCATCATTGGCTATTTGTCATTATTATTTTCTGATGCTACCTAGGGACTAAGCAAAAACAAGAGTAGAGTCAGTGCCAGTTGATAGACAAAATTGTCATTCCCATTGAAGTAGTTTCATAAAGGCAGATCCCACATCTTTACATGCTACGTGAAAAACACTGCTATTTATGGTATGAGCAAAAGACAGAATTGAGCTGCGGATGGTGGCATCACCTCTTAATGCTGGAAAAATTTTATAAATCACTCAGGAGCTTTTAAAAATGTCCATGCCTGAGTCCCATTTGAAACCAAAGAAAGTAGAATCTCTGGGTATGGAATCTGCATATCTTCCCACTTTGAAAGCACTCCCACGCCAATTGATTCGGAGTCTGGGAGGTACCAGTTTATGAAGAATTTGGAATTTCTGGAAGAATTACTATTTGAGTACAGGGATGGGGCTGGAAAATGTGACAGGCAGAGATTTTTGCACAGGGTTGTTAGATGTACAGACACTTATTTATAAATCCTTTCCTTTTTTTTTTTTTTTTTTGCAGTTTTTGGCTGGGGCTGGGTTTGAACCTGCCACCTCTGGCATACGGGGCCAGTGCCCTACCCCTTTGAGCCACTGGTGCCACCCTAAATCCTTTCCATTTTTTTTGTGCTGACCTTTGCTGTCCTCCTTTGGGTCAAAATAAAAAAAAACCTTTTAGTTTCTTCCATTTCTAATAGTTGATCTAAAGGTGCTTTCTCTGAGTTGATTGTTCCATAATCAAACTGTCATCACTGGAAGCCACCCCAGTCCTATTTAGGGAATGGTCATTCTCCTGCTGACCCTAACTAAGTCTTTCTTTTTAATCTTGCTAACTTTGTATTTGTGAAGTATATTCACAACTGTTCAAAATCCTGGGAGTTAAGATTACCCTGACTTTGTCAAATAAAAATAAAACGGAGGAGAAAGCAGAGTGTGATTGGCTTATCCCCATTATAGCTTTATTCTTTTCAGTTTTAAACATGCCTTCCATTTTTTGTGTGTGGTTTTGAGAACCAAGAAGATACATGTTAATAACTCTGCAGTCCTCGAACCATCCTGATAAAAGTCATCCCTTTGCGTGATTTAAGTGTTTCCTTGCAAGAGGGTTTCCTGTGTCCAACCTGATGAGATGGCCTAGTAGACTAGGATTATTTATCAACAGGAGAACCATGTGAAGATCCAAGTGTCTACACAGTCTTCAGTCCATTAAAATCTGCTCTATGTAGGTGGTCCTTGTCACTTCCCAGCTGCTGGTTTAAGTGGTCCATTTAACTTAAGCTTTTTTTATTTCAAGGATGATACAGCAAGAGAGGAGAGAGTTGAAGGGTCGGTGCCTATTTTCTTTGCATATTTTTTAATTTTATTATTAAATCATGGCTGTGTACATTAATGCGATCATGGGGCACCATACACTGATTTTATAGATCAATTTACATATTTTCATAACACTGGTTAACATAGCCTTCCTGGCATTTTCTTAGTTAAGACATTTATATTCTACATTTACTAAGTTTCACATGTACCCTTGTAAGAAGCACCCTAGGTGTAATCCCACCAATCACCCTCCCTCCACCCATTCTTCCCCTCCCTCTCCTCCCTCTCTCCTTCCTCTCCCCTTCCCCATATTCTTAGGTTATAACTGGGTTATAGCTTTCATATGAAAGCCATAAATTGGTTTCATAGTAGGGCTGAGTACATTGGATACTTTTTCTTCCATTCTTGAGATACTTTGCTAAGAAGAACATGTTCCAGCTCCATCCATGTAAACATGAAAGGTAAAGTCTCCATCTTTCTTTAAGGCTGCATAATATTCCATGGTGTACATGTACCACAGTTTATTAATCCATTCATGGATTGATGGTTGAAGGGTCAGTGCCTATTTTCAAAGAATTCATGATCTATTCTGCACAGATATTTGGGAGGGAGACAAAAAAAGGAACTTTCCAAAACTTCATTATAATATCAGGAATGAAGAAAGTCACAGCTCTGGTGGATATATATAAAACAGAAACTGACTAACCTCAGTACAATGAAGAAAGACTTATTCAAAAAGGCAGTCTCGAGTTGGGAGGCTTCTTTGTGTGAAAAGGGAAGAGAGCACAATCTTTGCTAAGGCCTGCAGGGGAAAAAGAAGGATTTTCCGCATAGGCTCAATAGCACTGGGTGTTACGAGTGAGTGGAGAGATGACCAGAGCCACACTATGGGTATTTTTGTGACAGTCAGGAGTTTATCTTTTATCCTGAAGGTGATTTAAAAACAATTGTGGCTTCTAAGTAGGAGAGTGATGTTGTTTGGTTTTCATTTTAGGTGGGGAGGAAGGCACTTTCGAATGCTACATTTAAACTCATGTATCAGATATCAGAGCAAAATGTCAGGTTTTTGAGGGAAGACCACGTTATATTGTTTAAGGCACAGATTAAAGAACTTGGGGCAGACTGTAAGCTAGGGGCTGGGGGTGGAGTATAAAACCAATGTAGGACACCCTATGTCTTCTGGAAGGAGAGAGAAAAACATTTGTATTTGTGATTTGGGGGCAATACAAGACTACCAGGTGCTGGTAATATATTTCACTTCAGTATAAAAATAATGCAGCTGGAAGTTTAGAGCTGTGCCGAGATGGAAACTTTCGCCAGTTGCTTTTGATTGATCACTGGCTGGGGCTGGAAGTGCACATATCTAGTGGATATTGGGCTAGGTATATTTAAGTCCCTTACAAAGACTGTACACCCTTGTGGATTGCTTTGGTCGCCATATGCAGCCACCAGAAAGTGTACTGATGAAACAAACAGGCTAAAGGTCAGGAGCAGAGCAACCTTCCTCAAGGGCTGAGACGGAAGTTCAGATAATGAGAATTCTCTGTACTTATCGGAGACACATTCTTTCAATTAGAAGCAAATAGCAAAGTAAAAGATCCTCAAAAATCTGTGGCCTTCACTTTATTACCAAAAATCTGTGGCCTTGACTTTGAACTTTATATGATTCAAAGTTCTTGATTAGATCCTCCTGGCAAGGGACCTTTTATCACCTTTTCTGACAACTATCATGATTTATCGGGCCCATCTTTACAGTGGCATTACCCTTCCTTCATAACTTCTTAAGTAACTAACTTCCTCCCTCCCTTCCTTCCTTCTTTTTTCTTTTCTAGAAACCTGGAGGTGAACCTAAAGTGCTACATTAAAAAAAAAAAAAAAAAAAAAAAGGATATTTTTAACTGGAACAAAACAAAGGAAAAACAGTTATGTTTATGTGTATAGTAATGGTAATATGAGCCAACGCAGGTTCATCAACTGTAATAAATGTAAAACTTGGGTGAAGGATGCTGATAATGAGGGAGGCTGTCCCTGTGTGGACACAGCAAATACGTGGAAGTCCCTGTATGTTCTTATCAATTTTGCTGTGAAACTAAAATTGTTCTTTAAAATGTGTCTTTTTAAAAACCACATATAATGGAAACCATGAACAGTGGAAGCAAATCCCATTCAATAACCTCAAGTAGCATAGTATCTTAAGAAGGAATAAATGATTCATTTGTATTTGGCAAAAAAAAAAAAGTAATAGTAATATGTATGATATTTTACATGTGCGTGCTTCCCTTACCTGGGGACCACATGCCATAATCTTTTTTTTTTATTGTTTGAGATTCATTGAGGGTACAAGGAATTAGATTACGCTGATTGCATTTGTTAGGTAAAGTCTCTTTTATAATGATGCCCTGCCCCCAAGAGGTGTGCCATACACCGTGACCCCCCATCCTTCTCCTTCCTCCTCTCTCCCCACTCCCTCATTCCCCTAGCCCTACCCCTGTATTAGCTCCTCTACTGCCTTCATGTTAGAATTGAGTACATGCTTCTCCATTCTTTTTTTTTTTTTGTAGAGACAGAGTCTCACTTTATTGCCCTCCGTAGAGTGCCGTGGCATCACACAGCTCACAGCAACCTCCAACTCCTGGGCTTAAGTGATTCTCTTGCCTCAGCCTCCCGAGTAGCTGGGACTACAGGCGCCCGCCACAACGCCCGGCTATTTTTTGGTTGCAGTTTGGCCGGGGCCGGGGTCGAACCCGCCACCCTCGGTATATGGGGCTGGCGCCCCACCCACTGAGCCACAGGCGCCGCCCCACATGCTTCTCCATTCTTGTGATGCTTTGCTAAGAAGAATGTGTTCCAGCTCCATCCAAGTTAATACAAAAAATGTAAAGTCTCCGTATCTTTTGAATGGCTGAATAGTATTCCATAGTATACATATATCTCAGCTTGTTAATCCATTCCTGGGTTGGTGAGCATTTAGGCTGTTTCCACATTTTGGCAATCATAAATTGAGCTGCAATAAACCGTCTAGTGCAAGTGTCCTTATGATGAAATGAGTTTTTTCTTCTGGGTAGATGCCTAGTAATGGGATTGCAGGATTAAATGGGAGGTCTAATTTGAGTTCTTTGAGGATTCTCCATGCTTCCTTCCAAAAGGTTGTATTAGTTTGCAGTGCCACCAGCAGTTTGAAAGTGTTCCTTCTCTCTACATCCACGCCAGCATCTGCAGCTTTGGGACTTTGTGATATGGGCCATTCTCACTGGGGTTAGGTGATATCTCAGGGTGGTTTTGATTTGCATTTCTCTAATAATTAGGGGCAATGAACATCTTTTCTTATGTTTGGTTAGCCATGTGTCTGTCTTTTTTAGAGAAGGTTCTGTTCATGTCTTTTGCCCAGTGATATATGGGACTGTTTGCACTTTTTTTGTTGCTTAATTTCACACAATAGGACTTTAATACATTATTTTATAATCTATAATATTCTAGAGCTATCACTGTATGAGTAAACAGATTATTCATGGTGACTGTTAGAAAAATACAAGAAGGCAAGGTTTATAAATAGATTTTCATTAAGTTTATCATCCATTTCAGTAACAAATATGGACCAGTGTGGTGCCCAGTGTAAATGAGATCTAGAACCATTTGGTTTGGTATTTTACTTGACACTTGAATTAATTTCTTTGCAACCATGGAACCAGAATAAAATTGTATGTTGATTAATAATCTTAGAGCACTGTACTTGGAATATATCAGGTCAGTCCACACAAAGTTGCTGATACTTAAACCTTTTAACCTAAAAATTGGAACTTTCTGTGGGTTCACCTAAAAAGAAGCCTTTGTTTCAGTCTTTCTTATACCACAAAGAGATGAAAATTAAAACCAGTTATTCAACTTCTTAGAACCTAAATTTTTCTTGTCCTGTTAAATTGTAGGCAACAGCAACCACCTTTTAGAGATGTGTGGATGAAATCAGACACGGGGTAGGAAAATACTTTGAAAATGGTAAAGTAATTTGGATTGCATTTAGAATCCTAAAAAAAACCCCAAAGAGGCTGTTGGTTTTAGAAACTTTCACTCCCTGCTGGTTTAAGTGATTGCTTGGTTAGAATACACGAGGGTTTACATGTTTTTATTTCCTTCTGAATATGATCTGACTTTTCTCACATTTAGCGTTTATGCTCAAAAGCTGTTTTCTTCCTTTCTTGGATTTACTTACAGATTTCTCCTGAATGGGTAGAATATTTATACATTTCATTAACAATATGTACTCAGGCTTTCTGGTTTATTCATCCAGTGAAACGCTCAGCAGAAAATGTACTTGAGGATTGTTTTCCCTACCATAGGGGAACTGAAATTAATTCTCTTACAATTTCCAAGTGCTTTAAGCATTTGTTTAGTTTAGGAGTCAAACAGCTGTGCTGGCAAAGCTTTTCTTATTCATAATGTGCTTTGGCCATTTATACCTGGATGATCCATTTTACAAGTGTTGGTCAGACTGGACTTTGAACAACTCTTTTATGGACAATGGTTCCAGCACCCCCAATGAAGTTTTGACCTTCAGATTCTCCCCCTTTCAAATCTGCTGTCCAGGTTACCTGCAGAGTTTTACTTTAATCATTAAGGGGAGCACAATATCCCCTCTTCAACAGGAGCCCATAATCCTCTAGTACGCAAAGGATTACATTTTCAGTTCATGGCCCAGTGTACAAGATTATCTTAAAAAATTAGCTGTCAATGGAGTGTCTGTTGCTTCTCCTCCGTCTTCTCCTGAATCCAGCTCACTAAACTCTTCACCCTTCTCCCAATACTCCATCACGATGCTCTTTCGTCTCTGCCTTTCACACTCTGGTCCTCTACCTGGAATGACATTTTTTGGATCTTCTTTGACTAGGAAACTCATCCTCATAAGACAGCTCAACTGTCATCTCTCTTTGAAGTCCTCCTCTCCTTCCCAAAGCAACTCACCATTTATTCTCCCCTGTTTCCTGTAGATCTGTACTCAAGCTTTGGGCTGTGGTAATCTTTTTACTTACCCATTTCCCTTTCTTTTGTCTGTGACTTACAAAGTAGGGAGCCTTATTTACACATCTTTGCACCTTAGGACTTAAATGCTCAGTAAGCATTTCTTTTAAGGGTAAAGTAAGTTTCTCCTACTTTTACAAATCCTGCCAGTCCTGATTAGATGAAGGTTTCCCATTACTAGGTGAACATTCAAAATGCCTGGACCTTCAAGAGAAAAAAAAAATACTTTTTATTTTTAAGAGGAAAATAGTCCCAGATATATGATTTCCTATATTCTGGCAAGGTATGAAGAGGTAAGCGTGGGGTCCACTTCTCCAACTCTGATATAGTTATGCAGAACTTGGGGCTGGTTTGGTTTGGTGTCCGGGAATAGCATCTGGCATTTGAACTACTGTCTGCCTTCATGCTTACTGTAGATGTTTGGTACCTCTAAATTAATGACAGCTCTAGCACGTTCAGATCACAGAAAGTGATCATTTAACTGCATTCCCCCTCAGGGAGAACACATCTGCGTTAGCTGATTCATTTCATAGGATTAATTTTGAGAGGGAAAATGTTGAGGGCAAATCGGCCCATACATGAGGGACCACAAAGATGAAGGGTAGACAGGACATCGTGAAAGTTAAAGAAATTGGAGTAATTAGAGGTAGTGAAGAATAAAATAGCTTCCATGTATTTACATTTGGGCCCATCTGTGTGAAGAATTGACACATGAAAGAGCCATGAGAAGCACGCCCCGCTGTTCAGAGGGGGAGGACTCTTGTTACAGGGAGGGCATCTTGTTACTGCATAACAGGGAGACATCTTTCATTAGCAAGTTAGCAAGAGAAACTGCAAGATGAAAGAGTTAGCTCGCTGACCGTCCAAGCGGGAGGTAGACAATCATCTGTAGAAGGTTTACAGTGGTAGGGATTGGAATGATGTTTCACAAACATTATTATGTGTATAGGAATCACCTGGGCTCTTGGGGAAAGGCAGATGCTTATTCAGGAGAACTGTGGTGGACTTGTGACGCTCCACTTCTAACATGTTCTCAGGTTACCCTGCCACTGCTGGTTAGTGATCTATACGCGGAGTCATAATGCACTAGATAATAGGGAAAAACAGTATTTCATGACTGTTAGGAGCATAGATTCTGGAAGCAGAAAGCTCTGAGTTTGAATTTCAATCAGATATGACCTTGGGAGATTTTATCCTGCCTGTGCCTTAATTGCCTCATCTGCAAAATGGAAATACAATTGCTCTTGTCATCTCAGCCTGATCCAGGTTAATGAGGACATCTGATGTTCTGATGCTCAGCATGTAGTAATCGCCTACCTAATATTAGTGATTGTCTTTTAGCTTTAACAATATTATGCCTGGGGGGAGAGGAAAACAAACAACATTATGCCTTCCATTCCTACGGTTGTATTATTCTGATTTATTTACAGCTGTATCAGAATGGTAAGAAGACATGTGACATGATAATCAGTTAAAATGAATTTTATTGTTCTGCTGACATAATGCATAATAAAACTCCAGTCAGGCTCAGCACACTGCAAAATTATCTTTCTGTTTAACAACAGTACATATTTCAAGAATCTACAAAACTACCACTCATATTCCCGTTTTATGGTCTCCCAGTCCCAACTGGGGGTTTATCACTCCGCCCTTTGTTCCCTCTGTTCCTGTTGCCGGCATTTTCTTAAAGCATCCATCGTAAAGCTATGCAAGCAATCACTTCATAGGAACTACTTCTCTTCCTTGGAACTGGGAATTCTTTAAATTCAGGGACTAAGTCTTCTTATAAACTGTATGCCTAACATCTGCATCTAACATTTGGCATGGTAAATGATGGGTCCTTTAAAACAATTGATGAGTAAAAACCATAGAGGAATAGTTGAATGGATTAATGGCTTGGGGAAAGTAAATCCTTGTTGCTCAGGTTTTGTTTTCAAAAACTTTTTGCTCTTGTCCTATAATTTTCTGCCTCATTAGGATGTAATTTTTCCCCCAAGGTAGTGTGATGATAGTTTCTAGGTTTTCCAAAAGAGATATAATATTGTCTTCTTTTGGAGAAATTTGTTTTTTTACCAAGGTTTATAGGAGGTATGCAGAAATACATTTGAAGCTATAACTTTTTTGGTGTTTTTTATTTTTAGGCAGAGTCTCACTCTGTTGTCCCAGGCTCATAACAACTTCAAACTCCAGGGTTCAAGCAATCCTTTTGCTTCAGCCTTCGGAGTAGCTGGAACTATAGGCACCTGCCACAATGCATGGCTAATGTTTTTCTAGTTTTAGTAAAACAGGGTGTCACTTTTGCTTAGGCTGGTCTCAAACTCATGAACTCAAGGGATCCTCCCTCCTGAGCCTCCCACAGTGTGAGGATCATAGGTATGAGCTACTGCACCTGACCAGCGGATGTATCTTTATATAAGAACAAACTGGGGACTGAAAGATGAAATAGATATTTGAGGAAACCAAATGCTGTTTAAAATGCTCTTCAAACTCAATTTTTTTAAGAGGTCAGTTTTATACCATTTTGAGAACGAAAGTTAATTATAAAGAAGTTACTCTATTTGTGCTTGTGCTATCATTTTTTTGGAACGATGCTGGCTTATTCAGCTACAACTACAGGCATACTCCATCCATTCAGCAAAGAGTGTCAGCAGAGTGGAAACAGGCATGGTTTAAGGAAACCTAGATGGCTGAGAAGTTAAGACCTCCAGGCTGTATGGAATCCCACATGTCAATCATCTTGCCCATCCCACTTTAGTTTCTAGAGATAAGCAGCCATGTTGAAATATAGGGCAGCCCCATGTTTGTATCATCCTTATGGACCAAAAAGAATTTGGTTTACAGCTTTTTTTGTGTGTGTGAATAGAACTTCTAAATTGACCACTCAAGGGACTGTAACAACCTGGTCAAATATGGAGGTGGTCAACATGAGGAACCAGGCCACTGTACTGGTGTGTACAAATGGTGCATGTCGGGTCTAGGAAAAAATTAAGTCAGCAGCAAAATTGTAAGCCTTTGAAAATCACTCAAATAAATTATAGTATATGATTAAACAAAAACTAGCTCAACTTGAAGAGGTGGTCAACTATGGAGGCTCTGCTGTACTTTCAAATAGTGAAAAGAACAGTAAGACAGGCATGGCATTGCCCTTGGGCCAGTGACAATGGCAGCTTCCAGAATTGAAAGTGGAGTAGAAAGATCAGTCTCTGTAATTCTGCAGGAAATAAACTAACAGTAAGTTTTGTTTTATTTTGTTTTTTTAGGATTTTAATATGGACGATGATGATACTATTAATGGTAGCAGCTATGGTTTATTTAGTGCTGGGGATAATCAGTCACTGTACTAATGCATTACCCTTTGGTTTTGTTTTCTCATTTTTGCTACACATGAGAGAATGAGATGCTATGCTCCCATTTCAGAGAACTGGAAAGTCATCTTAGAGGGTTAGTAACGTAATCGGTGTCGGATCTCTGTGCACTGAAAGCCCTGTTCTCCACCACAAAGCTCTGCCTCCCTATCCACAGAAGCAGCGTGATAACCCGGTTCCAAAATAGCAGCATCGCTTGTGGAAAATCCTTGAGATTGTGTTAAGATACATAAAAGATGAAATTTGCAGATGGAATGTTTATTTTTCGCATCATAAAGATTAAGAGCCATAGTGGTTTTCATGCTTATTAAGCAAATGCCTTGGAAGTAGGATCAGCACACTTCCCTGAATGTCTCTTTGAAACCCCTCCTGGGGTTTTATTCTTCATGCTGGCCACTAAAATCTTTAAATAGCCCTATCTGTACTTTGTGGCTTTCATTATAGCTCTCTTCCTAGGGTCTGTAGTCTGAGGCTGTGGGGAACATGTGACTGGATATAAAGTTAACCCTAGCGTGAGGCAGTGAGAGGCAGCAGCCTGCAATAATCACCTTTTCTGTGGCCTTCCTCAATACTGGTCTGCAGGTATCCCCAGATCCTAAGATCCAGGGACTTCTCACTTGTGGGCTTTGCTTTTTATTTTGTATTATTCAGCAAAGCTAAGGGGTCTGGCAGGCCCAGGGCCCACGTCTTTAACTGATATTGGATGTTCCGACTTTATATTCATTTGGAACATTTTTCTTCTTATTTCTCCTTTTGGAGAAATCAATAAATGGTTTATGATGCCTTTCAAAGAGATTGAATGAGTGGAAATTAGAATTTGCCATAGGATTATGGCAACTAAGCACCCTGGGAGAGATCCAATTTCAAATATCCTATCATGTCCCTTAATTCTATATTAGGCCAATATTTTCTGATTTTCGATTAGAGATATGTGCTTTCTTCAGATAGTAGATAAGGAAAGAAGCCTTTCTAACATCGTTTTTGACTAGGGATTAAGAACTGGAGATATATACATTTTTTTCCACACACATATGCATGTAGATGGGCACATGTACACGTGTATATACACATGTGTACATAGAGAGTGAGAGTTACGTGAGTGTGTCTATGTATCTTGTCCTTATCATGTTCCTATTACAAAAGGGGGAAAATTCATTGTTAAATTTTTTCATGGCTACACTGCTTTTAAGTTGCTGAGATGGAATTCCAACATTGTAGTCTGGCTTTAAAGCCTGTGACCATTTTTCTCAATCTTCCTGCATCCCCTAACATATTTTTTTCATGGCAATTTTTCTCATATCTTCTCAGGCTCATTTCTATTGAGAATAGGCCCCAGGTTTCTGGTCATCTGCTTACAGATGCCAGGTGAGGGAGTGACTTGCCCTTTGCAGAGCCTTCTGTCTGTTCTACCCAGCTTGCTGCCTGCCCTATCTTTTTCCAACTCCTTAAATTCTTGCTCCCGGAAGATGTGAATCAAACACCAGACACCTGAGCTGGCGCCTGCCTGAAGAGCCATGATTGATTGCCACGCACTAATTACTTGGAAGGTTTAGGAGTGGGTGTGAGGGAAAAAGATGATCACAGAACAGTTAGAAAGAGATTTGTTTCCCTTTTTGCTGCTCCCCTGTCATTTGCAAATGTCTGTTGGTTTCCTTTCAGCCTCTTTGTGATTAAGGATCCTGCTGAGATGACACTTGGTGTTTTGAAAAGCCAAGAGTTGTGCCTGCATTTCTGCAGGTAATTTAGCAGAGCCTCCCTGAGTAGATCAGCTACACAAGCTTTCCATGCCCTTTGAAAAAACCTGTAACAATTGGCAAAACAACGCTAAGGTGAAATTTTCTAGTGAGAACATAATCCATGAAATATCATTTGGGTTTTTCATTAACACGTACTTCAACGGTGAGATTTTTCACTTACATCACTGCTTCTCTTAAACACAAACAGAAAAACCATGATCGTTAGTAACCAAGAAGATAAACATAGGTTTAGGTGATTTGTCTGGTAGACACAGCTATCAGGTGTCCTCACTAGAGCCTTTATATGTGTCAGGGAAGGAGAGTGTTGCAATTAGATCTTTCTAAGGCAAATAACCTCTGCAGGATTGCAAGATTCAAAATTGTAAGAGTGACCCCTAGCGTCTATGAAACTGCTTAAATCTTTACTAAATCTCAGTGTGATGTTAAATGTGAACTTAAGATGAAAAAGAAGATAAACCCCTTTTTAGGAACACACGCACAAAAGTTCGTTTTGAATTTAGCAGTCATGTTTTGAAAATGATAAGAATTGATTATTCCTCAACACATTGATTTCTTCCCAGTAAAATACATATGCACTTTGCTTTCCTTCTTCAGTTCAAATCTAAGAACCTGAATTGTGAACCTACTTACTGCATGCAGAATGCTGAGAGGTTCCTTAGGATGGACAGATAAAGGTTTCTTCATGATTTCTATGGTGATCGCAAACTTAGCAGGGGAAGACGATAAGGAAATATGAACCTTGAAGGGCTGGGGGGACTGGAAGGATAAGTGAGATGATAACATATCCTAACAGGGGCTTTCAAACAGGACCATTTGTGCAGTGGCTGCATGGCCACTCCAGAGAATGAAGAGTCAGAGTGAGTGTTTACCCAATGGGAAGGAAGAGGGAACAGCTCTACTTGGGCACAAACACATAAAACAACACGACTCTGTGTAGGAACCACAAGGATTTCAGCAGGGCCGGAGACTAGAGTTATGGAGCTGTAAGAGATGAGTCTTAAGACAGGCACAAGACAACTCAGGAAGGCTCAGGAAGGCTCAGGAAGGACCCTGTACATCATTCTTGGACATTCTGCTGCAGTCTAAGGGAATAGGCTTAAGCAAGGGAGTAATGTGCATAGATTAGCGTTTTGGAGGAATTAAGTGGCTTCTGTGCACAGGGAAATCAAGGCGCAACCAGGACAGTTGCAGAGATTCCAACATGTACACTAGGAGGTATATTGTGGCTCCTCTTTATTCAACTAGATTGTGGATATCTGGACCTTGTGCTTTGAGTAGACATGGGATGTTTTAAAAATGTATAACGATAATCTAGTGCAAATGCCTGTCAACCTAGGAGTGGATTAACAAATCGTGGTATATGTATACACATGAAATACTATTCAGCCATAAAAAGATGGAGATGTTACATCTTTTGTATTAACCTGGGTGGAGTTGAAACACATTCTTCTTTGTAAAGTATCACAAGAATGGAAAAGCAAATATCTAATGAATTCAATACTAATATGAAGCAGTAGATGATCTAATATACACCCACAGAGGAGAAAAACTTGTCAATTCAAGTGGGGGGGGAGGGGGAATGAAGGAAGGGCGAGAGGGGAGAAGTGGAAGGGATAGGTGTGCTCCCATTTAATGGAAACAATGTAAGGGTATATGGCACACCTTTTGGGTGCAGGTCACAACTACAAGAGGGACTCTACCTGACATATGAAAATATTGTCACCTAGTTTTTACTGTTTTTTTTTTTTTTAATAAGAGGAAGGGCTTTATTCCCCAGCCTGGAGCTTACAGCATAGAAGAATTCCAAATGGCCGCGCTCCCCAACTGGCTTGGTCTTTCCCTTTTTATCGACAGTCAAAAAGTTCCATCCCACAGCTACCCTTCTCATTGGCCAGTTTGAATCAAGAAGGAGATGCTATTCCCACTCCTACAGAACTACAGGATTTCACAGAACTTGGAAATTTCCAAGTTCCAGGAAGTTAAATTTACAAATTCCCAAGAGCTGAGTTACCATGGAGAGGACCCTGCAGGTGTATCCTTGTGGTCTCCTTGAGAAGACCTGTTCTCTGAGACCTCATCCTTCTTGGGTATCCTCTCTCATTCCCCCTTTTGAGACTCCAATATATTTTAATTTTGGGTCTCAATAATAGCTTGTTTCTACAGGTGCCAATATTAATTTTTAGCACTGAGGTTTTAGGGATTGTGACTCTTCTTGGGTTCTCTACTCAGGCCTTATAGTACCTGTGATGGTGAGCTAATATGCATGCAAGTTTTTACTTTTCCCTGTGACATTTTTCTTCCCCTTTTTCCAAAGTGCAAAGTCCAATTAAGACAGACAAGTCCCTCGAGGAGTTTCCTTAGGCTTCAGCTGTACATTGACCAGCCAGCTCCCAGTATGTGGCTGGAGCAGGGCATGTTGACTACTTTAAAAGTTACCTTTACTTTCCAGGGGGCAGTGAAGCCCTATTCAGCCAGCTGTGATGACTCCAGGTGAGGATTCCTTTCACCTTCACTGCTGTGCATATGGTCAGGAGGACGGTGTTGTTTGTACCCTCACATTAACTTGAAATAAAAAAAATGTATAATAAATAAAAGTTAGGGATTAATTTTACTCTGGGTTAAATTATAATGCCATATTTATATATATATATTTATGTACATACTATATTGCTATATGAATGTATGCCTATAAATTATGCATACATATACTCTGATGATATTAGTGAAAAGGCATATATTTTGGTTAGACATAGAAAATTCAGATATAATATCCATATAAATTGCACTATGTTTCATTTTAAAATAAAATCTTTTAAATTTTGACTACATGAAGATTTTTAAATGAATTAGGATGTACCTGAAAAAAGTTTTGCCTAGATTTTCCTGATACCAGGTCAGAAATCCAAACATAGACCTTGTGTTGACAACTGAACACTCATTTATGATACATAAGAACACTCTCTTCAACTTCTTGCTGCCTGTCTTGGTCTGCCAGGGCTGCCACAACCAAATACCACACACCAAGTGGCTTAAATAACAGAAATTTATTTCCTTATAGTTCTAGAAGCTAGAAGTCCAAGATCCAGGTGTCAGCTAATGGGGTTTCGCCTGAAGTCTTCCCCTTAGCTTGCAGACTTCCCCCTTCTCACTGTCCTCACGCAGCCTTTTCTTTGCGTGTGTGAATCCCTGGTGTCTCTCTCCTTCTTTTTTATTTTTTTATTATTGTTTTTAGAGACAGAGTCTTACTTTATCTCCCTCTGTAGAATGCCGAAGTGTCACAGCTCACAGCATCCTCTAACTCCTGGGCTTAGGCGATTCTCCTGCCTCAGCCTCCCGAGTAGCTGGGACTACAGGCACCCACCACAACGCCCAGCTATTTTTTGTTACAGTTTGGCTGGGGCTGGGTTCAAACCCGCCACCCTTGGTATATGGGGCTGGCGCCCTATCCACTGAACCACAGGTGCCGCCCTCTCTCTCCTTCTCAGAAGGACGCTAGTCACGTTGTATCGGGTCTGACATGATTTAACTTTATGATTAAATACGATTGAAGTAGGACTTAGGATTTCAACATACGAATTGGGGAGGAAATACAACCCAGTGTTTAACTACCATACGTTTCCCTGATTAGAAAATGCAGTGGAAGAGAACACTTCTCTCAAAGTCGTATTTCAAGGAAATGTCTTCCGCATAATCAGAAAAATGGCTTTTGATAACAGGAAAAGAAATTACTTGGAATACTGTAGAGGAGGCTATGGTGTGTTGCCAGATGCTGCCTTCAAAATTGGGGGATTTGTTCTTCCAGTTGCTGGGAGTGTTGCCTGCTGAGACAGCTGCAATCTGAGTCCCTTCCTGGAATTTCCCAAAGCCAAATTCGATTGCCTTACCCAGTGTTACACCTCTTGTTTGGTAGCAGTTTACATTCAAAGACTGTCTAAAGTAGGCTCCTATGGCCAGGCCCCTAAGCTTCCACAGGGAAGGGACAATTCTGAAGGAACATCCCAGTCCAGAGCTCCTGTGTGGAAGGGTTGATCCTTCCTCAAGACCAGTGTGCAGCCCATCTTCTACTTTTGCCAAATCTTCCTCCCCATCTAGGAACACAGAGCACTGATCATGGAACAATTTCATTTCCTCCCAGGGAATCCACATGTACTTATTTCAAACATTGGACTGACAAAGCTACAATAATCCATTTTAATACCATCAATAATTAGAAATACAAAACATAATTCCTAATTACATTGGTTTTAAATTATTGCATATTCTCTAGTAATTACTTTGGTACTATATTCCATTATGAAGTGGACACCTTGAGGCTAAGAATTTTATTGAGTAGTTGTCTGATGCATTCATAGCATCCAGTAATATATGTAGCATATAGGGCATACTAGAAAAAAAGTATGTAAAATAATAGTTTATTGCATCTTCTCCAGAAAGCAGAAAAAGTTTTGGTAGAGTTTTGCATGTACAATTATTGCATATCCATCAAACACTGGATCAAAAGCTACTGGGCTGTAATGTTTTCATTGATTTTTTCCCCCCAGGTAAAAGAATCAATCCTCACTAAGTTATCTGCAGCTCCTTTGCAACATCTATTACTTCCTACCATCTATTGTAGTTATTTGGCTCTCTTTGCTCCTATTTTTTTTTTAATTGAGCATCAACCTGAATTGAATGAGAGAATTGTATCCATTTTTCATGACAGTTGAAGAAAGTGTGGAGGAGGCACACCACGTGTGGATGGAACCTTTTGTAATATAAACAGATGGTGCATTTTAGGATTTGGAACTATCTTCACCTAGATCAGCTATTATTGTGGTATCCCCGACTGTGCCAAAGAACACATTTATTTTTTTTCTTGTGGTTGAATTCTAATGATTTCAAAGGTTTATCTGCTCTTTGTATCTTAAAGTCAATTTCAAATGATGAAATTCTAAGTGTTAAAATATAGGAGTAGAGTTACACGTGTGCTCTTTCAAATATGGCGACTCTATGTTGGGCGTTGCTCTAAGGAATTACTACCTAATTCTCTTCTGACACTGTTATTGTTCATGGACACATGGGAATTTTACAGCCCCCACCTTTGTATCCCTGATCCTACACACTCAAATTGAACAAGCCCACTGAAGCTTAAAGTGGCAGGAAGGGGACTAATACAAAGTAAACTTACAACTCCAGCTTTATGTCAGGAAGCGCCACATCCCCTCTGTGTCCTCTGAATAGCTTCACACTCTCATCCAGTTCTGATATTTACCAAAGTCTTGAGCTCCGAATTTTCTCTCTCATTTCTAGTATTCATCTTGCCATGGAGTGGCACATGGAATTCAGCCCCTGAATCTTAAACACTCAACTTTCCATAGGGCATAGTTAGAGCTCACACTCTTTCTCTGCGTTTGAATATTTGAGACAGTGAATGGTTTTCAATAAATATAAATAATGACATTCATCACATAGTGCCTGCTTGGTTGAAGTTCCTAGAAATGCCAAGAGGAAAGAAAAACCTGCGTTAAAATTGCATGACTTAATATATGTAGCACACCAATGACATTTTTATTTTGTGTATTGCATCTTGTATCTCTTGTGATTGCATAAGTCAAATGTGCCTTGGGTGTTATAATTTTAATACAGTTTTTTTTTTCCTTTCTTAAAATATATATACATTTTTGGTACCATCTCTAGATACAGAAGTGGAAATCTGTATGCAAGACTTTTTTTGGTATGTGTGCCCTTCAAGATTGTACTAAGTTGAGATAAGGTGGTTTTTATGTTCCTCAGAGAAAGAGTTTTTGAGGTAGGCTGCCTCTACTGGAGAGGATGTCTTGGCAAGAAATCTGTCTTTATCAGGGGCAATCCCCAAGATGCTTGACACATGAGGGCTGTCTGTCTGTTGGCAGCACTCCCAGGAGCTGAGGCATAAGTCCTCTGTCTTAAAGGGCGATCGGGACAGTGTTCTGCAGGGTCTGCGATATTTGATAAAGTCCAAGATCCTTCCCATAGGAGAAAATACCCTCATATCTTATTATATGATATACATACATCATAAAAAAATTCATAAATTTCAGTGTGATGATCTTCCTGTGAGAATGAGATCATTGATCCTGGAGGCACCACCACTGCTAGGAACACGTTGAATATTGAATGTTGACATAGCTAAAAGCAAACCTTCCATCTTCTGCTGACATAGCCCAAATTTGTTTGTTTTGTGATCTCCCCCAGTTTCATTAAGTAGTACCACCATATTGAAATTACTCAAACTAAACGTCTGGAAGTCAGCCCTGATCTATAACCATGTCACCTAAATATAGTATAAAAGCTTCCAACTGTCTCCTTCTTGCTCTTCTCTCCACTCCATGCCCGTATTTTCTCCCTACAGCAGCCAGAGCCATCAGTTAATAATATAAATCAAACAGTGTTATTGCCCTTTAAAAACCATCCAAGACGTTCTGTTATATAGCATACATTGTGTAACATACCAATAATGCCTACATAGCCTACATGTCCCTGTAGGGTATGGTCCCTACTCATCCCCCATTTTTTTAAATCATTTTTCCTTGCTTGTTCTTCAGGGCACAACAGAATTCCTAGTGATTCTGGGAAATAAAATATATAATTATTGTCTTGGAACTCTTCCCTCGGCATTCCCCATATCCTCTTTCTGGAATGTTCTGCTTCCATATCTTCTCCTGAAGGGAGTTTTAATGTTCATACAACTGCCCAAATAGTACTTTTCAGCCAAACTTTTCCTGTAAGGTAGAAGGTAGAGTAAGTTAGTCTACTCTACCTTCTCCCTTTTTCTGTAACACATCACCTTTTATGTATTAAATTTGTCTCATTATAGCTGTATTATCCATATATTAATGCTTATTAATTTATTAATATTATATTCTTCCTACGATCATTGCAATTACATAGATTCAGTATTTCATCTGGCTTATTGGCCACCATGTTTTCAACTGCAGTATTATGCTCTATATTGCTCTATATGCAGTATAATGCTCTGCATATGGCAAATGCTAAACACATATTTTGGGGGGGTTAATATGTATTTTTATTTAATTTTAATATGAGGGTACAAATGATTAGGCTACATTGTTTGCATTTCTAAGGTAAAGTTCAAGATGTAGTTGAGCCCTTCACTCAGGGGTTGTGCTGTATACCTCACACTGCACGTTAAGTGAGAACACACCAACACCCCTCTCTCCTCCCCTTTCCTCTGTCCCACTTCTTTCTCCCCCCTACTTGAATAGAATTGTAAATGCATTTTTTTTTTTTTTGAGACAGAGCCTCAAGCTGTTGCCCTGGGTAGAGTGCCATGGCACCACAGCTTGCAGCAACCTCTAACTCATGGGCTTCAGCAATTTTTCTGCCTCTGCCTCCCAAGTAGCTGGGACCACAGGCGCTCGCCACAATGCCCAGCTATTTTTTGGTTGCAGCCATCATTGTTGTTTGGCAGGCCTGGGCTGGGTTTGAACCCACCAGCTCAGGTGTATGTGGCTGGCGCCTTAGCTGCTTGAGCCACAGGCGCCGAGCCTAAACACCTATTTTTGTATTAAAGAGTCAATGGCCATGATGACAATAACAACTGTTTACACTTATTTAGCACTTAATACGCACCAGATACAGCAATTTAAATGAACTATTTTATCCCACTTTTACATTGACCTCATGTAACAACACCATGCTAGTAAGAAAATTACAACTCTAAGAAATTAAAAGTTTTATTTTGGTAGAATTTAATAACTTTACAAATGACTTATCTTTTTTCTGAATAAGTAAGAATCTGAAGGCTTTTACTAAATTTCAATCGATTTTTACATTATTTTATGATGAAAATGCTGGAGTAACATTTGTGAACTAATGTTCTTTCTGTAGGACCCTATGTTAGTCCATTTCATGTTATTATAGAAGCATATCTGAGACTGAGTAGCTTTTTTAAAAAAACTTAATTTTGCTCATAGTTCTGTAGGCTGAGAAGTTCAAGGGCACAGCCTAGCTTCTGGTGAGGGCTTTTTTTGCTATGTCACTACATGGTACAGACAGTCACAAACTGGGAAACAGACTTGTATGAAAAGGATGAAATATGATGGGTGTCCTGGCTTTATAAAAACTCACTCTCACAAGAACTAATCCATTCCCACAAAAACCAGTTCAGTCTTGTGAAAGTGAGAACTTATTCACTAAGTCAAGAATAGCACCAAGCCACCTTCATAGCCCAAACACCATCAAATTTAGAGTCAGTTGTAACAGAAGTTTTTAGTTGGGGCAAGCAAATGATATCCAAACCATAGCAAACCCAGACATACTCCTTGGAAACATCAAGCACTTGAAGCAAATGGATTCCGTGTCTAGAAGCATCAAATCTTGTAGTTATACACAGGTATTTTGCTAATGGGGCTTATTTAAGACATTTTAGCCTGACTTGTTTTCTTTTAGTAATACAAAGTATTGTAAGAATGTGCTTAAATTGTTGAAAATAATTCCTGAAAAAAATAATCATTGCTCATACAACATCATGCAGCAGTACAGCTGGAAAACACAGTAAAAAATGTGACAGTGTTTTCTTCACAGTGACACTAGCTAGCATCTAGTACATACTTAGATACCAAGTTTAATATGTATCTAGAACTAGGAGCTATTAAAACCCATCAAAATTATCTCATTAGACATACAACTATTAAGGAAATAGAATCATAATTAAGTTATGAAAACAAATCTGCTTAACTCTCATCTTCACATATTTTATAAAGGTGGTGTTATATGGCATTTGGGGATAAATATTCCTTATCACTAGTCTCTCAAAAAACTCATGTGACCCTTCATTTTGTCCATGTAAGGAGACATTTATTACTATCTCTAAGTTGGTCTGAAATTCCATGAGTTTCAAGGTGAGAATTTCTAATAAACTCCCTGAGTGTTAACTAACTGTAGAGTCACATTATCCTTCCAAATATGTTGAATATGAAGTGCATCCCATGGGTTTGTTCAAATGAGCTGAACAATTTATGGATGCTATGGAATAATTAGGCTTAACAACTGTAATTCAAGATGGATTTTTGGGGGGAGGATTAGAGAAATTAAATTTGCCTTAATAATCAAAATCTGAGATTATGGTTAGGGAGGTAAGTTATTACTGGGTTTTGATCTACATAACATCCATTTTTATTTCCTTTCTCTATATAACATTTACCATTAAAAATTGAGCACTAGTTATAGGAGAAATGCTAAATTCTTCATACTCTGAACAACTCTATTTGATAGATATCATGATTCATAATCTTTAAAATAGAAAATAGAGATTCAGATAATTAAATTAATTCCAAAACATTAAAAAAAAAAAAAGAACAACTAAGGTTCAAATTCAGGTTCAGTGTTCCTGAGAAAACACTGGACCCCCATGTATGGATTCCCTTGTCCTGTGCTAGATCACTAGTCTTCTGTTTCCTTTTACATAAATTCAGTGCAACAGGACATAGTGACATAGTGATCACCATTGAGCCAGAGCTCACAGGAGGTACCAGAGGTAGAGGAATGTGCAGTTGAGTCTGATTATTTTTTAAAGACATTAAGCACATGGACTGGGTTATAGTAATGTTCAAACACTTTTGTAGTTTCTTTATTCTCTTCCTCTGATGTTGATGATGATGGTAACACTACTCCTCTCCTAGGGAATTTAAATCTAATGGGATTACCCCAATTTAAAAACAAATAAAATCATTACAGGAAAGAATCTTGACAGATTTAAGAGGTGCTGTGAGTTGAGTACAGGAAATGGGTCTTAGAGTATCTGGCAAAACTTCCTTGAACAGATGTGAAAGAAACTCTCCTGATTGCAAGTCAGATTGTGCCTGGAGATAAGAACGTGATGCCGAGTGGATGGTGGTGGAAGATTCACTCCAGGAGAGTATGATCCTTCTGTCTTCAATGAAGGATAGAACATCTGCTGTGGTTGACTAAGCTCCCAGCCAAATCTCAATCCACTCACAAGTGTCATATTTCCTTAGAAGAGAGGAACAAAGCGGGGCACTTCTGTGGTGGTTCACATATATTCATCTCTCCCAAGCTATCTTTAGAGTTAAAATGTTCTGCCCCTGATCCAACTAGGAGACTTGTTCTGTAGCTTTGTAGAAGGAATGACTCTGTTGGTACCTGTTCTTGTTCTAGTAACTGTCTGTGAAACTCTCTAACACTAAATTGTTTTATTTCTGTCCTATCCCTGCCATGCCCAACCATGGCGATTTGCAATGATTTTTTTTTTTTTTCTAATGATCGCCAATTAGTTCAGCTGGGATGTATCTGATTTTTGCTTAGTTCTGTGCAGATTTCCTCCTGTGAACAGTGGCTGGATCTGCTGAGTCCCTGCCAAGGACACTTCCTTACCTGGAATCTTTTTTAGAATTTCAGGCAGAAAGTTGGCAGCTGAGTTGTTTGCAGTTGTAGTAACTCCAGGTGAAGATTAGGGTGGTACTCACATGAGTACATTTGGCTGTGTGAATATGAAGCTGTCTATTTCAATTCTTCTATGTATTTATTCACAGATTCATTCCCCCAAACATTCATTAAGAATCTGCTATGTGTGCTGCGTTGTATTTGATACTGGACATGCAGAGTTGAATGTTACCTAGGTTTTGCGTTGGATGATATCATTCATCATTTGTTCCTGAAGGAAATTTTGTTAAGATTTCTGTATGCCGTCCCCTTTCTGGGTTCTTGAAATGCAGGAAGGAGATGAATGAGTCTTGTTCCTTATCCACATGGTATGTGTCATGTAGAAAAACCTGGAAAGCAATGAGCACCCACTATGCATAGTGTTCAATACTCAGTGCCATATAGATTATTTCTAATCTCTGATATAGACCAGCATATAAACAAGTGGAGAATCCCCAGAGAAATAAAGTTGACTTTCCATTTGAGCCCACAATTCAGTTACCAAGAAGAACAAAAATCATTTTACAATAAAGACATTTGCACCAGAATGTTTATTGCAGCCCAATTCATAATTGCTAAGTCTTTGAAGCAGCCCAAATGCCCATCAACCCACGAATGGATTCACAAATTGTGGTATATGTATACCCTAGAATACTATTCAGCCATAAAAAGATGGAGACTTCACATCTTTTATGTTTACCTGGATGGAGTTGGAACATATTCTTCTTAGTAATGTATCTCAAGAGTGGGGAAAAAAGTATCCAATGTACTCAATACTATTAATAAATCAATATATAAACAATTATATTCTCATAAAAATGATAAAAAACACACATGCAGTCTAACAAGAGGGAAGGGAGAGGGGGTAAGGGGAGGTGAGGGGAAATGGGAGGGTGATTGGTGGGAGGAGGCAAGGCATTTGGTGGCATCTCAACATAATGTGCACAATGTAAGGGTATATTTCAAAATACCTGAAAGTAAATTATAAATGTCTCATCATAAAAAAATAAGTAAGTAAGATGCTGGTTATGTTAATCAGTTTGCATTGAGCATTCTACATTGTTTATCAAATCATCACATCGTACCCCATAAATGTATACAGTTATTATTTAATTAAAAATAAAAAAAATGAATTGTACACTTAAAAACAGTCAGTAAATTATACCTCAATAAAGTTAAAGCAAATGAAAGAAAAAAGAACAAATTTAAATGAAGCGAGAGATATGCCTCATAAGTCAATAGCAGTGGTTCTGAACCAGGGACTATTTTGTCCTATCTGGGTACATTCAAGCAATGATGGAGACATTTTTGGTTGTCTAAGCTGAGGAGAGCTGCTACTATTTAGTGGGTAGAGGAAAGGGATGATGACAAGCATCCTACAGTCTACAGGACAGCCCTCCACAATGAAGAATTATCCAGCCCCAAATGTAAATACCTCCCAGTCTGAGAAGCTTCACTATATAGACATATGCTGACAGCTATAAATGAAAAGTAAGACATGATTCACTGTCCTGGGGACTTACATAAAAGGCTATCCAAGAAGAAGACCTTTCAGTGGGTGATTACGGACTTCATTACACAGGAATATAATCACTCACGACTCTGAAACATTGTAGACAAAACACTGAGAGGCAGAAAATTCCTTTTTGCTTTGTTTTCATTCACTAAAATTCCTAGGGAATGTTTTTTTCATGGGATTTTGTTAGATATCCCCCAACTATTTTGCTAAGGATATAGGACGAATGCTATTTATCTGAGAATATTAAAATTCACAGGGGCTGTGTTTTCTTTTGTGTATTCCTCTTCGTTGTAAGTTACCCCTGTTAGTTAGTAAATGACATTGCTCATCAACTCCAATAACTGCCTCAAATAAACAACTTTACTCAGAAGCAAAGAAGAGGAGAAATAATCAGAAATTCTTCACAAAGTAAAATGATTATGTTCTGTTGGACAGAAAGTTGCTTTTTGTGTGTGTGATTTTGTATCAGGTGCTTTGTGCATTTATTTACCTCACTGGAATCCGTTCTCATCACTTAATTTAGTTAAGTAATCTGACAAACTCTACCATTTTGAACAGGATAGCAGTTAATGACAACTATTCCAACTCTTGAGAAGGAAGGCCATTGACTTGAGGAAATTCCCCCACCCCCAAACTGCCTAGATAAAAACAAGCTATGTGCAGAGAGAATATTTGCCAAGACATTGGATACAGAAAATGCAGTTGAGGTTTATTAATTATTTCTCAAATGGGTCTCACAACTGTAGGCAATGCCAACATTAATCACGTATGTAATTCTTCAGATATCCTGCACTACCTGAAGGTTTATTTGAGGCTAATAATCACTTGCTCATGTCATCATTGTGGTTCTTTCCTTCCCCCCCCCAAATCACCAGTATTTGCTTATTCTGTGCTCTAAATATTTCACTGATCTGTCCAGCATGCACCTGGCTGGCCATTTACTGCCACCTTTGTAATGTGTTCTATCCCCACATTAAACCTAAACTATTTAGCTAATATGTTTCTCTAGATTCACAAACTTACATTTATTTAAAAAGAAAAACTTATGCTCTGCTTGTGAATATAAAACTACCTTAGAATAAAAAAAGAAGATAACCGTAAAGTAATTCTAAAAGAAAGAATTCCCTGTGGAAGGCATTGTCTGGAGGTCACCTCTGACTCCTGAGAAATGGATTAGCAAGTTTGAGAGAGCTGCTAAGAACCATGACCAAGTTGAGTTTCATGACAGATTCCTGTCTCCTAAAATGTCAGGGTTTCAGGAAGTTGCCTGTGTCCTTAGCTCTTGGAGCACTATTGGTCAAAAATGACCAGACACCCCAAAGTAAGGCAAATGTGAAAGACAGTTTATTGAGGAAGAGAAAGGTAGGTTCATAGAGTAAGAAAATTTACAAAGCAGGATATGTTCATCATAGACAGCAAATGAGTCTCCATCAGCAGAGCAAGTAGACAAAGGGGCAAAGGTTATGACCTGTGGTTCTCTTTTATACTGTCAGGCTTACATCATGGTTCAGAGGTCACCTTGGAACCAGGGTCCTACCTCCCATGAGCCTCTGTGAGAACCCATGTGTAGGTGGATACATAATTAGTCTTACATCTAGGACACCTTCAAGTCTCTATGGTACCTTTGCTGGCTAGAGAGTCCTCCACACCCTTTTGCAGTTGGTGCTAAGTTCTGATTGGTAGATTGGTAGGATGTTCCCTCCTCCCCAGATGTGAGCAATCACTTGGATGAAATTAAGGTGGGAGGCATCAAGTTGGAGGGCAGAGAACCTGCCATTGTCAGCCTTTCCCAGGAGAGCCAGAATTTCTGGCAAGACCATCTATTAATACTTCATATATTCAGAAAAGAAAAGAAATATATTTCTGGAAAGAAAACCTCAATGTGAATGGTATTAACTTTTACCTGTTCAGGGCCATATAGCTCATCCCATACTCCCCAGTGGTGTGGATCCTCACTTTGGGAAACACTGATAGGACTTGTCTCCTTAGCCTGAACCATGGCAGGGCATTTAAACTGGTGTCTATCTCATGCTTTTCCAAAATGCCCACCATTCTGGGTGGCTCTGTGGCTTTTCTTCAAAGGCAGAATTTTTTTTTTTTTAATTAACCTTGATAGCTTTAATATCTAGTTTGGTGTTTTCATTGTGTAGTGTGTATCTTTATTATAGATTATTATGTGGAACTAAACCTTTAATTTTTTTAAATTTATTTCTTAAAGATGTGATTTGAGTTATCAAAAAATTACTGTGGGAAGAATATTGCAAGAAGTAAATGTCATTTCTTTCTTTTATCATAGCCAATAAAAAGTGCCTAATGCTTATAATATAATTTTTTTTCCAAAAAGCAAAATGTCATAAACTATTCTTTTTTTTTTTAAATTTTATTTTAGGTTAATGTGAGGGTACCAACAACCAGGTCACAATATTGGAATTTGTTAGCTAGAGTCCCTCTTGTGATTGTGTCCCGCACTCAAAAGGTGTGTCATACTGTCTGACATTGGGCCCCTTAACTGGGAGCACCACAAATCTCCCCCCTTCCTCCATCAGAACTGTTCTAAATAGTTGTATACATTAACAGATGAGACAGATCAGGACAGGGATCTGGACTGGGGCAGGGTTTAGTTAAGTATCCTGTCAAAAATTCACACTTAGTGAAGGAGCCAAAGAACAGCTGAGCTTGAACATAGGTGTCCTGGATCCTGAGTCAAGGGTTTTAGCCATTTTTCCAGTAACTCTGCGATAAGTCTACTCCGATTTGCCTTGTTGCTTCAGTCAGGCAAATATTTACCACATTTGCATCTTTTCACTCCCTTTAGACAAAATGAGGATCATTGACACATAACACTAATTATATATAAAAAACAGACAAACGTAGACACTTAACATTTCTGTCAATGTGGTTATTAGTGGGCTTGAATTGGTTAACATATACACATATGTGTGAACATATATATGTATGTATGAAAAAGGACAAGAAGGGGAGGTTAGAGAGTAGCTTGGCTGAATTGTATATGAACAGTATTTGGTTTTCTACATTATGAGGTAAAGTTGTTTTATATGTCGGACATTTATTCTATAAAACCCCACTGGATTCTGAAACGCTGTTGGCGTGGTTTCTTTACAGTGGTCATTTGTGGCTTGCGCTAGACATGGAGAAAAAAGATTGTGTTCTTAGGTCTGTCTTGCAAAGAGTTTATGATATTAACAGTTCCTCTTTCCCATTTTCAGGGCAGAAGGAAATCTAGATTCCTCTTGCAAGACACAGCTTGTCATAAATGCTAGACTAAACATTCAGAGATAAAGGTGAGCTCCAGAGAGAGCATTGAGCTTCCAAAGGCCAATTTGTACTCCCTGTTTCGAGAGCTATTTTCTGACAGACAACAAAAGATGCCATTCACTAGAGAAGAGCTTATTTATTTGGGTTGTTTGCAGTTGACTTGTTTGATGTTTTTTTGACTCTTGGTCTTTGTTCGAGGAAAAGAGAAAGAAAGAGAAAGAGAGGGGGAAGCCTACTAAATTGGTAAAGTTCTGATTCTAATTTTAGAATAAAGAACTCTTTAACCCAGCTAGAAATAAATACAGGTCTACCTTGGATTGCATTTCTCTGGCTTCCTCAGTTTTTTGCTGTGGGCTGTCTTCCAGCATTCCCTGTTGGCTGAGACACACTTGGTCCCTGAGACAGTGTTGACAAAGGCAGGAAGAAATTAACTGCTTTCATTCACTCTCACCCTTTTATGAATCTGCAGATTCCTAAGATTAAGATTGAGCTGCCACTTCATATGTGGCCTCTATGAGACTCAGCTTTGATTGTCAGACTCCAGCTTATTATAATGGACATTTAGGCACCCACGTTGTCCTAAGTTTCTAAACTCTCTTTCTTAGACCATGATCATAGCTTACTTAGTAGCATTTGTTTTAGTTCCTTCCTTCCCTCTCTCTCTCTCTCCCTTTCTTCCTCCCTCCCTCCTTCCTTCTTCCTTTTCCCTCCCCCTTCTTTCCTTCCTTCCCTCCCTCCCTCCCTCCCTTCTTTCCTTCCCTCCCTCCCTCCCTCTATCTCTTTCTCCCTCACTCCCTCCTTCCTTCTCTTTCCTTCTTCCTTCTCCCTCCCTTCTTCCCTCCCTCTCTCCCTTCCTTCCTTCCCTTCACCCTTCCTTCCTCCCTTCCTTCCTCTCTCTCTCTTTCTCTCAGGCATTTATTTAACAAACATGTTTAACAGTTTTTCTATTGCTATCTATGATAATAATAAAAGATCTTCAGAGATATAATTAGGACACACTTCCTAATAAAGATGTCATAATTTATGGAGAAATCATATGGAATATCATTTATTGGATAACTGTTAGGATTTCTCTGGAAACCTAAAGATATCTAGGACCTCCTAAGGACTGGAACTAAAAAAGCCCTCAAAAGTCCTGGTAGTCCTATAACTTTGTTCTTCTCTTTTCTGTTTACCTCTAAATCTGCACCGTGGACTCTTTTGTACAAATTGCTTTCCTTGATTGCTTCATGCCAAAGGCATACATTTTCTAGGTTAAACTGGCTCTACTAAGGGAGGAATACCAAGTTCATTGACAGGTTCTCAGCTGTAATTTGAAATGTCCCACTGGCTTGTCTCAGCTTGCTTGAGATGGAATGCCCATGTACAAGTGATTTCTTGAAGAAGATCTTCTCCCTCCCTCAGCTGTAATTCCTTGATCTGTCTAGTAGGTCTGGTAGGACCATCCTTTCATCTATCTTTATAGTTCTGTCTTGAAGCCCTACTCATTGCTATCATCATCATTAGATAGATGATTTATTGTCCGATAGAATCATGTTATGCCTCCCCCAGAACTTGCTTTTCCTCCCTAAGTGTTCAAAGACTACTTTGAGGCTGACATGTAATAAAAGTTCAGGAAAACTTAATAGCGGAATAGTGATGATGATGGTAATATCAACATTAGAAAAAAAGTGAAAAAAGAATTCCACATTAAATCATGATTAATTGAGTCAAGGTGATCTCCATTAATCAATTGAATTAATAGATCTGCTTAGGCCAAATTCAACTCTCTACACATTAGATAAATAGAGAGTGAGACATGCATAGCACTAATCTGAAAACAATACATGGTATGTAAACACTCAATAAATGTTAGTTAATATTATTTTTTGTTCTTCCACATAAAGTAATTTGAAATGTGAAAAGAACCCATGTGTGTGCATGTGTGTGTGTGTGTGTGTATCTTCCCAATACCCTTTCATTTTTTTAATTTTTGCTAAGTCATTTCCAGCCATTCCAATTGTCTACTTTGGAACGTGCTTTACTGTCTATGAATTAGTGTTTTGGGAGCACACATAGTTTGATATAAATTCCTAGAAAATTTTTAAATGCTGTTAGTTGGTCCTTCTGGAGAGGACAGTGACAAAGGGAGGCCTTAAAGAAAAATGTATTTGGTTACAAGAAAATAAATGGGAGTACTGGAAGTCCTAATCAAGCAATTAAACAAGAGAGCATTATAAAAGGCATACAAATTGGAAAGGAAGAAACCAAGTTATCCTTGCTTGTATATGAATATTCTTATATTTAGAAAAACCTAAAAACGCTACCAAAAATCTATTAGAACTGATAAACAAATTTAATGAAGTTGTAGGATACAAAACTCAGAAGCATTTCTATATGCCAACAGAGAACAATCTGAAAAAGAAACCAGAAAGTAATCCCATTTACAATAGTTGCAAATGAAATAAAATACCTAAGAATTAACTTAATCAAAGAAGTGAAAGTTCTGTACAATAAAAACTATAAAACATTGTGAAAGAAAGTGAAGAGGACACACACAAACATGGCAACTATTCCCTGTTAATTGATTGGAAGAATCATTATCATTAAAATATCTATACTACCCAAAGCATTTTATAGATTCCATGTACTCCTCATCAAAATATCATTGACAATTTTCAAAGAAATAGAAAGGATAATCCTGAATTTGTATGGCACCTCAAAAGATCCAGAACAGCTAAAGCCATCTTCTGTAAAAAAATCAACTGGAAGAATCACATTACCTGAACTTCAAATTATACTACAGGGCTATAGTAACTAAAACAGATATATATAGACCGATGGAACACAATAGACACTCCAGAAATAAATCCACATGTCTGTAGTGAACTTACCTTTGACCAAGGTGCCAAGAATAGACATTGGGGATGGACAGTCACTTCAATAAATGGTGCAGGGAAAACTGGATAGACATAAGCAGAAGGACGAAACCAGATCCTTCTCTCTCCATATACAAAAATAAATTCACGATATATTAAAAACTTCAACAAAAACATAAAAACACCCAAAACTGTAAAACTACTGATAGAAAATATTGGTGAAACACTTTCGAATGTTGGTCTGAGGAAGGTTTTCTTGAGTAATCCCCCAAAGCACAGGCAGCCAAAGCAAAATTGGACAAATGGGACCACATCAAGCTAAAAGCTTCTGCACAGCAAAAGCAGAAGGTGAAAAGGCAACCCACAGAAAAGGAGAAAATACAGGAGGAGCTCTGCAAGTTGCCCACTCAAGGAACTGTAACAAACTGGTCAACAGAAGGAGACGGTCAGCATAAGGAACTAGGCCTGTTGTACTGATAATGTACATGTGGTGCACGTCTGGTCTGTGAAAAAATTAGGTCAACTAAGGAGGTGGTCAATATAAAGATGTTGTCTACTATAGACATTGTCCTGTATTTGCAAACTACCCATCTGACAAGTGATTAGTAACTACAATATATAAGGAGTTTCAACAACTTAGGGAAACATCAAATAATTTGATTATAAAAATGGGCAAAGGATTTGGACAGGCATTGCCCTGAAGAAGACATACAAATGAGAAAAATGTATGTGAAAAAAATGCTCAACACCATTAGTCATCAGAGAAATGCAAATCAAAACTACAATGAGATATTATCTCACCCCAGTGAAATGGCTTTCATCAAAAAGACAGGTAATAACAAATGCTAGTGAGGATGTGGAGAAAGGGGAACCTCATGTGCTGTTGGAGGGAATCTAAATTAGTGCAACCACTATGGAGAACAGTATGGAGGTTCCTCAAATAAATAAAACCTGGCCCCCATATGACCCAGCAATCCGACTGCTGTATATACTCTCAAAAGAAAGACAATCAGCCTATCAAAGACGTATGTGCCCTCTCATGTTTATTCAGCACTATTCCCAAAAGCCAAGGTATGAAATCAGCCCAAGTGTCCATCAGCAGAGAAATGGACCAAGGAAGGGTGGTAGATATGTAACACAATGGAACATTATTCATCCATAAAAGTAATAAAATCCTGTCATTTCTATCAAAATGGATGGCACTGGAGGACCTTACGTAAAGTGAAATAAACTAAGAAACAAAAGACAAGTATTGCATATCCACTCATATGGGAGAGCTAAAAAATTAAACTCATGGGGCTGGAGAGTAGAATGATGGTAACTAGAGGCTGGGAAGGGTGAGTGGGGAGGGAGGGATAAAGAGCGGATGGTAAATCGGTTCAGAAATACATTTAGATATAAGATACAACATGTTTGGTAGAATAATAAATAGAGTGACTGTAGTTAACAATAATTTATCATATTACAGGCTTGGCGCCTGTGGCTCAAGCAGCTAAGGCGCCAGCCACATATACCTGAGCTGGCGGGTTTGAATCCAGCCTGGGCCCGCCAAACAACAATAATGGCTGCAACCAAAAAATAGCCTGGTGTTGTGGCAGGCGCCTGTAGTCCCAGCTACTTGGAGGTGGAGGCAGGGGAATCGCTTAAGCCCAGGAGTTTGAGGTTGCTGTGAACTGTGATGCCACAGCACTCTACCCAGGGCGAGAGCTTGAGGCTCTGTCTCAAAAAAAAAAAAATTATTATATTACAAAATAAAGAGTAGAATTGGAATGTTCCTGATGCAGAGAAAGTATAAATGTTTGAGGTGATGGGATCCATTAATTACCCTGAGTTGATCATTACACATTATTTGCTTGTATCAAAAGGTCAAATGTATGCCACAAATATGAATGTATCCATAATCATTAAAAATTAAAAAAATAGAAAACGAAATGGTAAGAAAACAATACAAAATCTCATGTGCTTAAATTGGTCTTGTCACCCTTGCCCAAACATACAGTTCTCTTCTCTGTATTACCACTTCACATGTCTGGGCTTTTATCCTGGAGTATTTGTGCCTGTGAAAATCTCTCATGGTATTAAAGCTTATTTACTATGACCATTATGAATGTGTCCCCAGGTCTTAGCTACTTGATCCTGATTATGTCTTCTTTATGTGTACAGGACACTAGATACTTGAAAACGATTTTTCTCTGCTATCAGTAATTGAGTACTTGCCTCTGTGAATTAGTGAGTCCACTAGGTATGCACAGTGTTCTAGGACAAGGGATACAACGCTGAACCAAACAGCTTTCCAGGCCTTTTTAGAACTTACAGGATAAAGATCAACATGAATCACAAACCAAAATCACAAATCATAGTTTGATCTTCTAAGAGTATGTGAATTGCTATGAAGGTAAAGCTCAAGGGACATTGTAATATCATCTACAAGGGAATATAAACTTAGCCAGTAAAAAGGCAGTGTCCCTATGGGAATCGTATTTAGGCTGAGACATCCAAGGTGAAGACAAGTCATCTATTGACAGAGTGAAAGATCAATTTGAGGAGAGGAGAAAATGTGTAAATATGCTAAGGCTTCTTCCTTTACACAATTGCTTATTCAACAACTTTGACTGTGTGTCCACTTGATTTTAAGACAAGTGGTGGTTGTGGATACTAAAAACTTGGAAGAGAACGAGTTAGAAAATCCCATGTCTTTGGAACTGTAAATTTGAGTGGGAAAGATAGACAGTAGAAAAGTTCTTTTGGAATTTAAATTCTAGTGAAAAAGAGAATAACATGAGGAAATGATAGGAATTCTGGCGCTGACTGTGTGATGAAGGGAATATCTAGCAGAGCCTCTGGGTAGGTACAGTCAGGAGTGAAGGAGGTAGGAGGTAGGAGGATGCCACCTACAACAGGTGGGTCTGGGAAAAGCTTTCAGGGGAGTGGGGAGTAAGTGTGAGCTGAGGGGGTGAGAATTCAGCACGCACGTGGAATTGGAAGAGGCTCTGTATGTTTAGAGAGGAGGCAGCCAGGAGCAAGGAAGTCCAAGATTAGTCTGGAAAGGCAAGTGAGACCAGATCTTTGAGGCTTTGGCGGTATCAGAGGATTCTGAGCTTTATCCAAAGGGTAAGGAGCAGCTATGAAAAACTAAGCAGGGGCATTAAATAACAGATATTTGCGATTTATAAAATAAAAAAAAAAGAAAAAAGGTTTTTTCCTGAAGCAATGTGGCTGTTAAAATTTCTCCTGCACTCTACATCCAGTAAGTTTCACATGTACCCTTGTAAGATGCACGGTAGGTGTGATCCTACCAATCAACACAATAACTAAGAAAACGCCAGGAAGGCTATGTTAACCAGTATGATGAAAATATATCAAATGGTCTATAAAACCAGTGTATGGTGCCCTATGATTGCATTAATGTACACAGCTATTATTTAATAATAAATAAATAAATAAAAATAATTTAAAAAATTTAAAAAAGGAAGGGGACAATTTCTTCTGCACTGCTCATGGGAATTTAAACAATAGACACCGACTCTCCAAACGACTAAAGCTGAATGTGCGTGTAACCGGGTGACTTATGAATCCCACTCCGAGGAACATTACCCAACAAAAATATATGCGTGGGGTGGCACCTGTAGCTCAGTGGGTAGAGTGCCGGCCACATGCACTAAGGCTGGCAGCTTCAAACCTGTCCAGGGCCAACTAAAACAATGACGACAACAACAACAACAACAACAACAACAAAAATAGCTGGGTGCATGGCAGGTGCCTGTAGTCCCGGGTGCGTGGCAGGTGCCTGTAGTCCCAGCTACGTGGGAGGCTGAGGCAAGAGAATCACTTATGCCCAAGAGTTTGAGGTTGCTGTGAGCTGTGACACCACAGCACTCTACCCAGGGTGACAGCTTGAGACTCTGTCTCAAAAAAATCAATCAATCAATAATAATAATAATACATGCATGTATGTACCAAAAGAGATGTGCAAGGAATTGATAGCAATGTTATTTATATTATCTCTGATATAACACCAAGTCAAATTAAATATCATCAAGGGTAGACTAAATAATTATGTGATGTTCACATAATGCAATACTTTGTAGCAATGAGAAAAAACAAATTACTTCTATACACAGCATTGATTGAGAAATTGGGCAAATGTGACCTCGAATGACAGAAGCCAGATGGACAAGAATACCTACTGTGTAATTTCATTTGTATCAGTTTTGAATCCAAGTCTGTAGTGTTTGGAATCAGAACACTGGTTGTCTTTGGGAGCAGAATGGAAATTGTTTGGGGGAGGTGGCTTCTGGGTACTGGCGATATTCTATTTCTTGGTCCAGGGAGAAGTAGGACACTTGGGAGTTTACATTGGAATAATTCATTGGGTTGAACAATTGGGATTAATTCCCTTTAATTATGCATCTTATAATTCAATTAAAAATTTAATAAAACAAAGAAGCAAAAAATATATATGGTAAGAATGATGACAGTAGTCCAAGTAAGGACTGGTCATAACCCAGAGTATTAGGAACAAGGATACATTAGTGATTAAAGTGACATTGTGCAGAAGTAAAGACTCTTAATGATTGATCAATGAGGAACTAGGAGGCGTCAGTTAATTTTTAGAATCTTGGCTTAACTTTACTCTTTCCCTCTGTTTTGTGCAAACTTCTTAAATGTACGTCTGTAACTTGTTCCTATTATCCTCACCATGACTAGCACTGTGATGAGTGTGGAATGAAAATGCAATGAGTGTTGAATTAATAAATCAACAGTGGACTTTGTGATGGGGCTGCAGGCCTGATAGCAGGGGACAAAGGGAAGGAAAGAAGCCTGTGAGCCGTATCACCCTCCGTTGTTATTTTATCAGAAGAGGAAGTGAATCCCACAATGGATTGAGACAGTCGGGTAGAGACCTTCTTAGGTCTCCAGGACACAGCACTGAGTCCTAACCACGGATGGGAGACTGACCGTCTGTTGACAATTGGCCCTCATCACAAGCCTCTGAAAGTTTTCTGCAGAAAGCCAAGATGAAATAAAAATAGCATTGCATTATTCTTAAGTCTGACCGATGTGAACAGTTGCATCAAGGTTTCTTGTTAAGCATACCCTTTGTGTGACTTTGGTTTCATTTGCTAGTCTAATTAAATTCCATTCACCAGCAAAGGAAGTGATTGCTGTTTGCCTGAAGCTGCTCTGAATCTAGCCTTTTTAGACAAGATGGATATTTCAGGAGAAAAAGGCAGGGTTTACCCACTTGGCTTACGATGGTCATCAAGAGCAAATGGAGATGGTGCCACCATGTGGAATGTGGACAGGTTCTGGAGCTGGGCCTGCGTCATCTCATCATAGCTGTTTCATATCAGCTTTTGTTTATTTGTTTCCCATTCTGGATACATAAAGCTTCTAACAGTCATTTGACGAAGGTTTTTTTTTTTTTTACTTTATGGAAAGTGGAATTTTTTCCTGTAATAGATACTTACCCTCTTTCCTGAAATGTGCATATTTAGAAAAACCAACTGTTTCTTTCAAAACACACAAGAAATTTGTGGTTCACGATTATAAACAACATCATTACCACCTGGAGCAGGGTCTAGGCCAAGGGGAACTGAGTGAGGCTGGCTGGGTTTTATGAATCTGCACTTACCCTTATCCTAGACTTGTGACCCCAGTGAAGGTATTTGATCTAAGGGCCTTGTTTTCCTTCTCTGTAAAATGGTGAGAATAGTATCTACCTAATACTTTCTTTAGTATCTCAGTATTGAGATAATTCATAGGTAATGCCTAAAATGATTCCTGGCACAGAGAGGCCCTGCGTGGAGCACACTGCTCTCATCCCCTTTATCCCTATTCTGTGCTATGTTACAGTTTTGGACAGTTTTGTTTTTCCCAAAGCCCTCGCTTGTTTTACTCTGGGAAAATTACATTTGATTTTGAAGTTGTACTTCCCGTTATTTTATCACCAGCAGCTATCAATGTGTCAGTGGCTAGTGTTGGTATCCCTAATCTCCAGCGTGTGGATGAAGCCATGGATCTGGCAGAGCACCCAGGAAAAGCAATTAGTTCATTTACGACACATTTAAAAATGTTGAGTAAACAATTTTGTGTCTTCTATGGGGCCTATTACACTTGAGCCTGAGAAGTACTTATTAATAATTTTTCAGCTAATAACTACTTGAAGCACTCTAAATTAGCATTTCAAAATAAAGCAGAGTCCAAAGGGCAGAGATCTGGTAGGTGGATGATGAAGAAAGCTGACTCTCAATATTCCTTCAGAAAGTTGAAGTTTATGGAAGGTTGGTTTGGCAACTCCACTGGACATGTATGTTTGGATAGCAGTCTAACTCTAAACCAATTCTGATTTTGCCCAGGATTTGGATATGACTCACTACATTTTCACTATATTGTTGGAAAGAAATCTACCCAGGCTTAAAGACAGAAGACAAAAATTGCCTTTGTTAGCTTATCTGACCTTGAGTCTACCACTTAACATTGCTGAGGTTTGGAAGGTAGGGCAGCGGTGGTGAGAGATGGGGGAAGATTTTCTGAAAGTGAAGGACGAAAGGTTCTGCTACCAGGGACTTTAACTAACCTCCTCTCCTGTGTTTCTGTGAGCTCAAAGACATGCGAGAGAGACACAGAGAAATGCATTAAAATGCGGAATTTGCTACAAGCAGTTATCAAATCAGCTCAATCGTATCAGCCAAGTCTCTCACCTTATCTGTTGATTTTGATTCAGGCACAACTTTAGACTGTTAAGTAAATCTTACAATATGGTGGATAAGCTTATAGTGTTACAAGTCAGGTAAATATAAGTAATAAATCCCAAGTTCACAACTAAGTGAACTTTAGTAAGTCACAAAACACTGGTAAGCCTCTGATTCTACATGAGTAAATGCATAAAATGGAAAAACAATAGTTCCTACTTCAGTGCATAAACGCTCCTAAGATAGCAGCACCTAACACAAACTCAGCTTCAATCAATTCTAGATGTTTTAACAACTGTGAATTTATTTTTCTTTCTTTTCTTTTGTTTGAAATAGCCTTTTGTTTTGTCACCCAGGCTGCCATGCACTGGTCTGATCATAGTTCACAGCAATCCAGAACTCCTGTGCTCAAGGGGTCCTCCTGCCTAAGGCCCTGGAGTAGTTGGAACTACAGGTGTGCACAACCATTTCTGGCTAATTGTAACAGGATCTTGCTACATTGCTCAGGTTGGTCTCAAACTCAAGTCCTCTAACCATCCTCCTCCTCCAGCCCCTTGATCCCAAAGTGCTGAGATTACAGGTGTGAGCCGTTGCACTTGGCACTATTACGAATTACCAATGCTCTAATCAATGTAGTCATTTCTATCCATTTTATGCTCTTTATCCATCTAGCGAACGTCTATGTGATACTTTCCCCTGCAATGCATTTCTGCCTCCTTGATGATTTCTGGGTCTTCTGCATGGAATATGATCAGTTTTTCTTCCTATCCTGTCTTTAACCTCCCCAGTCAGGTCCAAACTATTTCCATCTTTTCTCCAAGTATAGATCAGAAGTAGGTATCAAGGAAAAAAAAATAGACGTGAATATAATTAAATCAATAAATATTTTTGGAAGAAAAATGATAGGAAAGTGGGGAATGGGAAGAAAAAGGAAGGCCATGTGAAGGTATGATATTAAACAAAGTCCCAAGGAGGGAAGTGTTAGCTCAGTCCTACACGTGAGCTCTGGAGACAGCAGGCATTACATATAGGTGTGTAGGTAACGGGCTCCCTGGAAAAATTAGAATCACCCCAAGCAGCTGGTAAGATAACGGGCTATATCCATCCCTTATTGATTGAGGACTTCCCCAAAATATTTGAGGAAAGGTAGCTATTGATACATAGCCTGAGGGAAGACATCCTACCAAGAAGCACAGGTGAGAGCTGATGAGGGTGAAGGAGCCCTTGGGACTGATGTGCACAGACCAGGTAAAGGTAATCACTGGAACACAGGCAGAGCACTGAGAGCGTCTGCTGTAACAGTAACGTATTAGCACCCCAGTCAAAACTTCCCCTGAGTGTAGCCCTTTGAACTTCCACCACCATCCATCACAGTTAGTTGGGCAAAGATTACTAGACCCATTGTGAAGATGACTACCATTTACCATACATGCATATGTACATACACGTGTAGACGCATCTTTCCGTAAATCTTTACAAAACATTCCATGACATTTGGTTTTACCAGAAACGCAGGTCATTTAATGGTCATTATAACAACTTTGTGCTCTCATACTTTACAGAGAAAAGGGGGGAAATGTCTTTGATAAAATGTATTTTTATTTTAAATATTTAAATCTCTTTTGACTCAAGGCACTGTCAGTTATTATAAAAGTGTAAATTTAAGGTGCATAGGAAAATCCCACAGGAAGGAAAAGAGAACTTTGACTCTTGTCTGAGCATGAAGGGGCACTTTTGCTAAGATTATAGGACAGGATAGTGGCCGAAATGGTGCATGTTACAACTTCTAGGTCAGTGGTTCTCAACCTTCCTAATTCTGCAGTCCTTTAATACAGTTCCTGTGGGTCACAACCCACAGGTTGAGAACCGCTGTTCTAAGTACTATCATGGAAAATGGTCATTTTCATTACACATCTGAAAAGTTGAATGAAAACTACCTGGATCTCTGCCACACTTTCCTCTCTTGAATTTAAGCTGATCTGTTGAACCTCCACAGCAAGGTACAGATCAAACCTGGATGTGAGTGTAATGGACCTCAGAGTTTCCTCATTTATTAGTTGTTAGAATGAGGAAAGAGCTGAGGAACATCTGAATTCCTGATTTCTATTGATTCTGTCATGCAAATATAAGGCAACTGAAGTAATTATGGTCATATATAAAGCTCCCATGGCCATCAGCCCATCACCTTCCCTCCTGGGGAAAGAGAACCAGACAGTGGGATCATCTTCTTGTGTCTTGGAACCACAGGCTGCTTTTCTTTTTATTTGAGTTAAGATATTTTGGTTGCCAGGATACAGCTGAGCTTGTGAAAGAATGTCACTGAGCTTCTGTCTTGTTGGTCATTTTATTACCATGATTTATAGATGGATTATCTGAGAAAACGTCTCTGGTTTTAATTATGCCCCCCACAGGAAATGGCCTATTCTCATTGGTTTGTTTCAATGACAGGTCCAGATATCCGGACATTTTATAACAGTTGGCAGAGGCTTCACTGCAAATGATATCCATCCTCCAGAAAGAATTAGTTAACTTGTAATAGCATTAACCTCCAGATGAGTATTTCTACCCACCCCCTCAATTTTATGCAGTTTCTTCTGGGGCATCAAAGTCCCCTTAGCTTTTTCCATCCTGTTTTCTTCTAATTCTGTTTCAAGAAGGAAGCAATCAGCAACAACAAATTGCTTCCACAGTGTTCCACATATGGGAATCAGTCTTTGATGTTTCACAACAAATGGATTTCAGATAGAGAATGGGGGAGGAGACACAGTTTCATCTGCTTTGCAGTTCCACCCGGGAAGGTAATGTTTTACCCGAGTGCCTGGAATTGTTCATATTGTTACCATCAATTTATTGTGTCTCTATCCCTTGCTGGTAGTTTTTCCTGTATGGTCCCTTGTTCACAAAACAAGGGAGATGGTCTTCAAAATAGGGGTCATCTTCTCCACTCCTAGTTTCTCAAAGGGTAATTTGATTAAGTGGCATGGTAAAGTGACAGGAGTGAGATTCCGTCTAGGTTTCTAAGATATGGGTCTCCACTCATTTCATCACTCCATTGCTTCCTACAGTTTATTCCACAGAACAGTGGTCCTGCGTGATCTCCAAACCTCATTGCCTCTCCCCTAAAAAGGTCTAAAAAATAATAAAACAAAAATAAATCCCTGGGGGAAAGTCTTGAGGATTCACTGTACACACTAACATTCTGAAAGCTATACGATGGCTCTACTTTCTGTGTATGGTTCTGTTTAACTGATATTTTCCCCAAAGTTCAGTCAATCATGGCAAATATGTTTAATCAACACCCACTAACAGAGCCCTGTGGATAAGGTTTTGGTAAAAGCGCCACTAGATTATGTTTCAGTGCCTGTAATTTATGGATTTTTGTCTTTGTTTTCTAATTTACTTACATTTTCAAGAGTTCGATGATTTGATAATTTTACAATCTTACTAAAATGCATACCCACTAGCACTTCTTCCTTCTTTTCTCTGGAACATCCTTCTGGTCCCCTCCTCTCCAAATTCTATCTCCCTGGTCTCCCCTTCTAATATCTTACAACCATGATCATCATATGCTTTTTTTCTTTACCTTTAGTTGAGCATCAATGCTATATAAGTATCACATCTTCCCTCACTACATCCTAATTATGAAAATCAGAGATATTAAATATTCTAAGATCACAGAGCTAGAATATGGCTCAGCTGTTACCTTTACATTTCAGCCATGACAGCCAGGTGGATTGCTTGAACTCCAGACTTAGAGACCAGCCTGACCAAGAGAAAGACCCGTTTCTACCAAAGACAGAAAAACTAGTCAGATGCTGCAGCTGGCGCCTTGAGTCCCAGCTACTTGGGAAGCTGAGGCAGGAAGGTATCTTGAGTTTGAGGTTGCTGTGAGCTATAATGACGCCGTTGAACTCTATCCAGGATGACAGAGTGAGACTCTGTCTAAAATTAAATTAAATTAAATAAATAAATTTTGGCCATGGGATTATGAGGTATGCCTGGGTATTCTCTGATCCTATTCCATTCTTTGTTCTTAGAAAATTGAATCTTTGAGGATTTACTAGCCAACATTCTAGCTTCAGAGTGAACTAGCAATAGAGTAATGATTAACGTCTAGGTCTTCTGATTCTCAGGCCAGAGCTATTTCCAGAAGAATCTGACTGGCACTTTGAGCAACACATCAGAAAGATTTTCTGCCACTCCTTCTCATTTTGGGAGTCCAAATGTGTGAATCAGGTCATCTCGCTTGCAATGCATTCAGCACCCTAACGTGTTTTATAACTAAATGGAAACTCCACTTTTAATTAACTAACATTGATTAGCATATCAGTTATTCTAACTCATTACAAACAAATTGGACCAAAAACCTGACCATATGAGCATGAAATAAACACTATTAAATTTCTATTTGGGTAGAGATTCAACTAAACTGCTGGTTGTAGCATCCAAAAAACAAACTCATCCTTTACTGAGGTTTAGCTTGGAAACAATATTAAAAGCTGGATCTAATATTCACTTACCATATTCTTTGCATCTCTGTAGAATTGTCTCATCACCTGAATGATAATTCAATAACACCAAATCTTCCATTCAACTGTAACATTTTTTCAGAGATAAAAATACTTTAATATTTGAACGTTGGACATTGAAAATACCTTAACATTTGAATAATTGCATGATTTAATTTTTCCTTTAGGAATTGAAAAAGAGATTGTAATCATTCTCTTTTGGGGGGAATGACAGAAATAAGATATACACAAATCTGACCAAAATTGAGGGGTGGTTATTTTCAGGTATTAATATTCTAATTTTTAGCTAATTTTTAGAGGAGATTAAGTGTGCCTCTTACAAATGTAATTCCCTCTAGTGTTGCAAGATTATTTTATTTTTTATTTTTTTTTTTTTTGTAGAGACAGAGTCTCACCGTACCGCCCTCGGGTAGAGTGCCGTGGCGTCACACCGCTCACAGCAACCTCTTAACTCTTGGGCTTACACGATTCTCTTGCCTCAGCCTCCTGAGCAGCTGGGACTACAGGCGCCCGCCACAACGCCCGGCTATTTTTTGGTTGCAGTTTGGCCGGGGCTGGGTTTGAACCTGCCACCCTCGGCATATGGGGCTGGCGCCCTACTCGCTGAGCCACAGGCGCCGCCCGTTGCAAGATTATTTTGTGTTTATTGGTTATGTCTGTTGCTGAAAACGGGGGAGACAAACAATGCTAATCTTTCCAAGCCATTCAGATGATAATCAATCAACAGAATCCAGATTTGTAACTCTAACATAATGACAATCAATATGGGGTATTTTATGTTAATAAAACATGCATCTTTTTCAGTAAAGGCAATTGAATATATACATTTTGAAGTCTAGAGATATGAGTTTAAAGCTTATTTCTCCACTAACTTTTTATCTTTTTAGTAAGGGTATTCACCTCTGTGAGCCTTTACATATTTTTCATGTGGAATTTGCAGAGAAATTGCAATTTCTTTCGTAGAGTCTTTCCCTGTAAATTAAAGGTAACTGATATAAAGTTTCTAAGGTGTGGCTCACACAGTTGCAACTCAACAGAAGGGGTGGATTTATAACATCTTGTGAATGGCACTTGCATGAAAATGACACCAGATGACCGGGTTGGGGTCCCAGTGGGTTAGGAAATGAGTAACAAAGGGCTTATGTTAGAAATTCTGAGGATCTTTTGTTATGTCTGCTTCTCAGAAATGGGATAGAGAATTGATACCTAAGGATATCTCAAAATATTTACTTTATTCATGGGCTGTAATCTCATTGGTGCTAATCAAATTGGAAACATTGCATCATTTTTTAAGCTTTACAATTACTTGTGAATAAACCTATGATTTATGAAATCATGGTTGTTACGGATAACTGTCACGGAATAAATTGAGCTGAAAATGAACAGCACTTGGCAGGTTATCTTTTTTCAAAGGGAGCCAAAGCAGGATGGTATATTAAAATATCATGAGATGGTTTGGCTCTGTGTGATCTTTGCCAAATATACTGTAGCTCAGAGATTTCCAGTTTCTTTATACATCAAGTGTCACTCACAAAAAATTATCCATGGCACCTGTGGCTCAAAGGAGTAAGCCACTGGCCCCATATACCAGAGGTGGTGGGTTCAAAGTCGGCCCCAGCCAGAAACTGAAAAAAAAAAAAAAAATATCCATATGCTGCATGGATATCTATGTCTGGACCTATGGCAGAGCTATGCATATTTTGTTTGCATATATTTGTATGAATATACAGTAGATCCTCCATAGCTGGCCACCTCCCGACAATGACATCTCTTTAAGTTGACCTGATTTTCATAGACGAAACTTACACCCATGTACATATCAGTACAGTAGGCCTAGTTCCTTAGGTTGACCACCTCTGTATGTTGACCAGTTTGTTACAGTCCCTTTGGTGGTCAACTTACAGAGGTTCTGTTGTATTTTTATGACATGTATACACACATAACCACTCTTTGGAAAATAATAATTGCTGTTAGAGAGTTACTGTATACTGCATTAAGTGTATCTATTTGTGCTCTTTAATAATTGATATTTGAGCAGAATATCAGGTTAATATTCCCCACTTTCTGTTTGCCAAGATAACAGCAATCATACACCAAAGATGCAGAGTCCTTAAAATTAGTCTCAGAAAATGAGGAAAGGAAGAATAAACTAGAGGTCAGCACTTGAGTCATCACCATGAAATCTGTTTGCTTCAGCACGATACTGGACAGTAAGCCCATTTGATTATAGCCTGCCAGTTGGCTCAGAAGTTAACTGCCATTTGAGCCTAAGCCTGGCCTATTGTATTATTGTTTCCTGGTACTAAAGCTCTTGCTCTTTCTTTCTCACACACACACAGACACACATACTCTCTTATTCAATTCTCACAAAAAGTATTTACAAATACTTTATGGCAATAATTTGATTCATTGGATTTTCAAACATGAGTTAAAATTTGGATACTTCTAGAAAGAACTTCAGCCTTTCTAAAGATCACGTTTTTGATACATTGAAGTACCCCTTATGTTTTAATTTTATTTCTTTCTCTCTAAAAGGTAATTGATTTCTCAGCTACGATGACTAAAATTAAGATTTTTCAGCATGTAGTTTGATTCTCCATTTTTCTGTATCTAATCTCTTTCCTTTTAAAAAATACTTTGAAAGTAAATTCCGTAGAGCTGGGGGAGGTAAGCATTTAGTGAGAAGCCACGATGTGCCAGATAAAATGTTTGCAGTGATAGTTTCACTGAATCTACACAACCATCCTGTGAGATGGGTGTAATCTTTCTTACTGCACAAATGGGTAAACTGAGACCCAGAGAAGCTTAAGTCAGCTAATGAATGGCAGCAGAGCTGAGTTTCGAAGAAAGTTTTAGTGATTACAAGCATTAGTCTTCCACAGTTGTTTCTTTGGACCACAGAAGTCATGACTCCTTTTCTGTTTAACTTGTCAGTCATTTAGAGTATTAAGCCCAGTTTCGTCATACAGGCTTTCAATGATTGCCAGTTAATGGTAACAAAACAGGGCTGGGTCATGCAAAAAAATCATCATGAAAGCTTGGCTTTGTTTTTATTGGTGAAATAAGAAGACAGAGTAAAAATTCCGTATATTGGCTCTTCTCTGAATCAGAAACTCATGTGAGAACGTGGCAGTAACACAAAAGTGATCCTTCTGCCGCTCACGCTCAGATATCATTGTGTTCCCCTGTGCGGCCTTCGCTCCCATGATGTCATCACCAATCTAAGTTAATGATTTTGATTCCTTTCTTATAATCAAATACCTTCTACTGAATATCACTGGAAATTCGCCTTTGGTCCAGACAGTTTAGCAAACCTAACCATACACCAAACATACACTTGGAGTGGCTTCTTAGGAATTGTCTTAATAGTTTGCAGGTCCCTGTCATTGGAAAACTGAATTTCCTATTACAGTGACAGAATTAGTTTTTATGGTCAGAATCATTAACACATAAGATATCTCTGCTTGCAGTTTATTATGAGAGATAAGACATATTGTAAGAAGTGGTACAAATGCCACACAAATGGATATATTAAACATAGAACACACAGATAACATACTGAAAAATTCCCTCTGACTCTTTACTGATGCCACTTCAAATGTCCTAGCTCCAGCCATATTGAAAATCTTTAAGGAATGGGCAGTGCCTGTGGCTCAGTGGGTAGGGCGCTGGCCCCATATACCGAGAGTGGTTGGTTTGAACCCAGCCCCCGCCAAACTGCAACAACAAAATAGCCAGGTGTTGTGGTGGGCACCTGTAGTCCCAGCTACTCAGGAGACTGAGACAAGAGAATCGCCTAAGCCCAGGAGTTGGAGGTGGCTGTGAGCTGTGTGATGCCACGGCACTCTACCAAGGGTGACAAAGTAAGACTCTGTCTCTACAAAAAAAAAAAAAAAGAAAGAAAGAAAAAGAAAATCTTTAAGGCAGCAAAACTTTTTTTTCAGACCTATTAAAACTGCAGTATGAATTCATAGAAATATATCTTTGCAACATAGGATTTTCTTCTATTCCCAAAATAAGTCTGAATTCCCGCAAAGTCAGTATAATTATACAGAAGGCATGTATCAATGTACAAGACTATGATTAACCACAAACGTTGACAGTTTCTAAACAACACGTGCACAGATCTTTACATGGCAACACAGAGGGGAAATTTTCTCTTTCAAGGAGATAGGAAGAGAAGACAAGTTCATCATCAAAAGGAAAAAAGAGTGAATGAAACAGCTCAGCTTCCCCTGTAAAGTCTCAGGCGCTCTTGTCATACAGGTTCTTCCAGGGGTCCTCAAACTACGGCCTGCAGGCCACATGCAGCGGTGTGATTGTGTTTGTTCCTGTTTTGTTTTTTTACTTCAAAATTAGATATGTGCAGTATGCATAGGAATTTGTTCATAGTTTTTTGTTTTTTTTCTTAACTATGGTCCAGCCCTCCAACGGTCTGAGGGACAGTGAACTGGCCCCCTGTTTAAAAAGTTTGAGAACCCCTGACTGATTTTTTGTTTGAACCCACCACCTCCGGCATATGGGGCCAGTGCCCTACTCCTTTGAGCCACAGGTGCCGCCCATATTTAAGCAATGTCTCAACTGAGCTGGTGCACTGTAGTGGTAAAAAACACAATGAGCCTCCCAGTCATCCCATCCTAGACTTTCCTCTCTCTTTGGCACTTTTGAGTAATCTACCATCAGAGAAGGCAATGATGTATTGGCTCCAAGCTCTGCAGAGCTCAGATTCTAAAGTCAAACAAAACATTTTAACATCCGAGAACTAACTGCCAGTATTTTCAAACCTTTACTTTCAACAACGTCTCCTCAGCAAAAAATTGTCTAAAACATCTTGCCTGACAAATGATCATGGGTTCAATTTGCAAACTCATTTTACATCTGAATTTTAGTTTTCTGTGTTGTTTTGCTCTATTTTATGGTAAAAGTGAATAATAGTACTTAACTCATGCAATTATTGGTATATTAAATAAGAACATTAGATATAAAGATATTAATATGCACCCTGGCATTAATCAAGGATTCTTTTTTTTTTTGTAGAGACAGAGTCTCACTTTATTTTCCCTTGGTAGAGTGCCATGGCCTCACACAACTCACAGCAACTTCCAACTCCTGGGCTTAAGCGATTCTCTTGCCTCAGCCTCCCGAGCAGCTGGGACTACAGGCACCCATCACAATGCCCGGCTACTTGCTAACTTTGGTGTTTGTGGCTGGCACTGTAACCACTGTGCTCTGGGCGCTGAGCCTAATTTTTTTTTGGTAAAGACAGAGTCTCACTTACTGCCCTCGGTAGAGTGCCATGACATTACAGGACTCACAGCAACCTCTAGCTCTTGGGCTCATGCAATTCTCCTGCCTCAGCCTCCTGAGCAACTGGGACTACAGGCACCCTCCACAACGCCCGGCTATTTTTTGGTTGCAGTTTGGCTGGGGCCGGGTTTGAACCCGCCACCCTCGGTATATGGTGCCCGTGCCTTACCGACTGAGCCACAGGCGCCGCCCATTAATCAAGGATTCTTTAATGGCAAGTGGTACTGCTAGTAGAAATTGAAATGGCGATCTAGTAGTGATACTGTTGTTTTTTTTTTGCAGTTTTCAGCCGGGGCCGGGTTTGAACCTGCCATCTCCAGCGCCACAGGCGCTGCCCACATACTGTTAATAACTGTTTGTATATAACATTGTTAATTCCATTTGTGAATAACTCTGGTTCTACTGATAGTTCCCAGCAGAAGGAGGAAACTAGGTATAAATGGCCCTGGGGTCCCATGGTAAAGGAGCATGATGCCTCCCAACAACTGAGCCCTGGATGTGGAAGAGCCTTGTGGTTGAGAATAGAACCAGGTAGCACACCTTGTATAATGTCAATATTCAGCATAGTAGACCCTCCTGCCAAATTGGGTCCCCATTTGTTGCAGATAACCTTCTTTAGTTCTCAACAATTCAATAATGTTGCTAGTGACTAGTGTGCATTGTTTGTTTAAAAAATCAGGTGGAAGATCGTGTAAATAAAGATCATTAATTCAAAACAAAAAAAGAGAGAAAAAAGAAATCAGGTGGGAGGCTGGGCACAGTGGCTCATGCCTGTAATCTCAGCACTTTGGGAGGTCAAGGTGGGAGAATTGGTTGAGGCTAAGAGTGAGGGACCAGCCTGAACAATAAGCATTATTTTGTCTCTACAAAAAAATAGAAAAAAATTTAGCTGGGCCTTGTAGTCTCAGCTACTCAGTAGGCTGAGGCAGGAGAATGGCTTGAGTGCAGGAGTTGGAAATTATGGAGAGGTCTGATGATGCTACTGTACTCCAGCCTAGGTAACAGAGCAGGATTCTGTCTCCCCACCATGACACACACACAGAGAGATAAAGAGAGAGAGAAAGAGAGAGGAAATCAGGTAGAGAATACAGTAGTTTTCCTCCAAACAAGTCCTTGTTATATTATAAGACAAGAAGAGGTAAGATGATACTTACCAAGTGTAGAAAAGAGGAATTCCACACTTTACAGGTCAGCAATCAACAAATTAGATAGAATTCATAGTAAGACAACTGAAATGATAAAGAATTAAAAAAAATACTTAAAGCAGTAGAAGGAAATTTTAAAGGCCTGTGGGTAATTAATTTGGCAATGAGACATCACAGAGAACAAAAGAGCTGTCCACAATGATGTGCAATCTCTGTAAATTCAATCTTAGTTGATAATAATCTGGAAGGCAGATTAAAGAGCAATAGAAGTTAATTGGTTCTAATACAAGAGTGCTCTAATCAGCAGACTTATCCCAAGATATATTGTGCTACCTTAGAAGACAGAAACTCTTCCTCAGTAATGTTATTCATGAAGTTAAATATTCATTGTTCATAGATGAAATAAAGGAACAAACACATATGGTAGAACAAAGTTTAAAAGCCAAGATGGCCTTGCAGGTAAGTGTGGTGTGTTCGCTTCTGGTGAACACCAGTCAGCTCTACTTGCCAATCATAACGTATCCTTGTGATTTTACTTCCTAATAAAAACAAATGAAACTATATTTTCAAGTCCTAATTATAATCTTAGACTCAGAGAATTTTGAATCAGGAAGGAAATGTCAGAAATGATACAGACAAGTTTCCCAAGAGATGTTTGTTTACCATCTTAACTGTCTGGGTCTGGTAGTTGGAAAGAAGCCTGAGGCTATTCCCTGGCTCTATATGACGGAGCACCTGATCCTTTAATAATGTCTGCAGTGACCCAGGAGTTGAGCAGTGTGAATCACTTGCTTGTGTGGCATGTAATATCTTTGCTCAATCTGTGATGCTTTCTTGCTTCAATAAGTGAGACGAATAGAATGCCAGTTTCCCAGTAAAAATGCCTAGGCCATGGAAGAAGCCATAAGGTGTTATCCATGGTGTGCATTGAATACATTGACTCTGTGCAACATTTTTGCTGACTTTGTTATCTCTTTCTTTAATTTATAAACACCATAGGTGTAGGACCTGGACTCAGATGTGCTAATTATATGTCTGCGTGGCTCTGTAGTAAAATCACTTCCTTGGCACTTGTGTGTCAGACATTATTCTAAGCACTTTTTAACCTATATTTTAATTATCTGATCTTCATAATGGCTGTATGAGATACATTTCTATTTTGATAACTCCCATTTTACAGATTAGGACACTATACACAAATGTCTTGGCTAAGGACCACGGAAGGGGCAGAGGTGGAATTTGAACCCAGGAAGCCTGGACCTATAGCCCCCAGTGAGAGTGATCATTGCTTTGACTCTTTGGAATGTTTGTTGGGTTCATACATAAATGATTAGTGATGGAGCCTCTTTATACTGAAGACGCCCCTGGATGTTACAGCAGGATTTGCCTGGATATTCCAGTATTGTAATTGCCTTACAATACCTTAACCATCAGAGAAAGTGATATCTACAAACCACTTAGAAGAGCTGTTGAACCTTACCAAAATAGCTTTAAGAAGGGAAAGAGAGATAAATTTCTCAGCCTCTTCAAGCCAAACAAAGACTTTTCATGAGGACACAAGACACATGAGGCCAAAGCCAATCCTAGAATTCGTTCACAATTAATGAAGGTAGATGTTGGCAGAATAGCACGCACCACCTCTTCTTTTAGCATTCGCTCATTTTCTTAAGAAGAACTTCTCTTTTTGACCTGCTGGGCTGTGAAAATTATATTTTTTTCAAGTTCTTAACCAAAATTAGCAAAATAAGCAGTTTACAATAAAAAGTTCTTTATAAAGAACACATGCTTTAACCACAGCATTCCTCCCAATTGTGTGCAACATGCTAATTACAAGGAACCCCAGGTTTTGTTAAGTATAGGCTTTTAATGAAAGAAACATAGTCATAAGACTAACTGCAGCTGTTGAGGAAGAAAAAGACATAGAAAAGGTTGAAATAATAGGGCAGCCTAGAAAATAACGAGAAAAATAAATCTGCTTGCAATAAGATTTGTGGACGGCTGCCAGCACCGTAGGAGGGAGGAGGGCTTCAGGAACCCAATGCTTCCCCTTGGTTTGAGGACAATGTATTTGCACATGTACTTATGGGAGGACACACCATCCTCAACTTTACCAGCATCCCTCAGAAAGGGAAATTCAGGCAACGTAAGCCTGAAATAAAGAAATCTTAGGCCTTCAAGAAGCAGTGGCTTAAAGCATATGAGAAGCTAAGCTTACTGTATATAATAATTATGATTTTTAAATTATGTTCTGACTTGGAAAACATGGCTGAGACACAAATGCCATCAAAAGGAAGGAAAGCAAGGAAATTTTTGTGGAGATGCAAGAAAGGTAAAAACTGATATAAGTGCAAAGGTGTTTAGTTGCTGCTACCATTTGAACATATGACCAAGGAGGATCTTGCCTTCTCTTCCATGGTTGCAACACTCTTGAGGCCTCTGCCACACCCTCTTCAATCTCCCTCTTCTCTTTTCCCTCACCTCGTCCAGTTTTGCTCCTTTCTGGGTGCTTACCATTATCAGAAACTCCTTGGTCATGTGTATGATTATTTGACAATTTCTTTCTTGCCCATTAAAAAGCTTAGTGAGAAAAGCATGGGCAAAAATAAACCCAGGAAACGTACACTTGGGGACATCCCTTTCAACAGGTGCATACCTAGTGGGGGTGTTTGGAGATCATTATAACACTTGTGAGAGCTAGTGTTATACAATAATTTGTGCATCATATTGATTACACACTCTGAGTAATATAAATAATACTTGACGTGTACTAGGGTTGGGGTGAAATTTTGAATGAATGGCGCTCCTAGGAGTGGTCTCCAGTGGGAATTCCATTAGATACAGAGCTTTGAATTGTAGCAAGAGCAGTGTTATGTGTCAAGAGCTTGGCAGCCTTGACATAACTGGAGTCAGTGAGTAGGCTAGTGTCTAAGGGACAAGGAAGAATCTAAGTTGGGAGGCTGAGGCAGGATGGCTTAAACCCAAGAGTGTGAGGTTGCTGTGAGCTATGTGGCTGATTCCATAGCACTCTACCCAGGTAACAGAGTGAGACTCTGTGTCAAAAAAAAAAAAAAGAAGAAGAAGAATCTCAGATATCAGACAAAGGAAAAGAAAAAAATCCAGATGAGACTCATAGCCAGGCTGATGTTACTTCACCCTCTTCTTCTGGTCAGTTATTTATTTAACATTTCTTGAGCAACTACTACATGCTACATAGTTAACACTTGTGGGATAATGACAGACAATGTCCAATCAAACTACCCAAGGAACTTGTGGCCTAGTAAGAGAGGCATTGTATGATAGGTCAGTAAGAGCACGGGTGGGAGGGTTTAGCTGACGCTGGGCAAGAATGGAAGCTGGGAAGCATCCCTGAGCTATAAGATTAAAGCTTCTCAAATCTCATCAGCAGGGAAGGTCTGGGAATGTGGACCAAGGACCATACACAAAAGAGTCAGTTATCTGATTGTGGGGAATTGAGGAGTAGAGAGCTATAAAATAAGACCATTTTTCTTTTAATAATATTTTTTTGATAGGTACTGGAATTAGCATAGGGTGAGTTAGCAACCTTTCTAAAGTGCAGAACTGTGCTTCCCAATATGACAGTCATTAATCCCATGTAGTGATTTTAAATTCAATTTTCATTAATTAAATTGAATTAAATGACGACTTTGGCTCCTCATTTCAAGTGTTCAGTAGCCATAGGCAGCTAGGGGTTCAGATATTGGACAGTGCCACTATAGGCTGTTCTCATCAGCACAGAAAGCTCTGTCCCACAGCGCTGGTGAGGGAGGATCAGAGTCTGCCTTCCTTTATTTCCCTCGTGTCAGGATGACCAAGTTTCTATAGATCACACTACATAAAATTCTCTATGTTTATTCATTGATTCATTCATTTATTGATTCAAAAAATAGTTAAGTGGCTGTTATGCACTAGTTACTGTTCTAAGAGACATAAAAATGGATATGAACACTCTGTCAGCTCTCCTCATGGAATGTTCATTATTTTATTTATTTTTTTGTAGAGACAAGAGTCTTACTTTATTGCCTTTGATGGAGTTCTGTGGTATCACAGCTCACAGCAACCTCCAACTCCTGGGCTTAAGTGATTCACTTGCTTCAGGCTCCTGAGTAGATGGGACTACAGGTGCCCGCCGCAATGCCCGGCTACATTTTGTTGCAGTTTGGCCAGGGCCGGTATGAACCCGCCACCCTTGGTATATGGGGCCAGTGCCCTACTCACTGAGCCCCAGGTGTCACTCGGAATGTTCATTCTTGGTGTTATACAGATGATAAATAAGTAAGATACAGTATAATTTCAGGTAGTGACAGAGAGTGTAATAAAATAATAATGTTATTAGTTAAAATAAGGTTGAGTGAAAACTATGAAATCTGTTTGCACTCCCACATTAATCTGAAGTTTAGAAAATAAAATTAGGTCAAGTGGAACCATCCTATGTCTTAATTCTCTTTTTCCTAGAGGTGATATCAGTACAAAAGTAAAATCTTTTTTCTTTTTGTCAGTTTCTAAAATAAATGCCTTCTTCCAAGGCCTGGATGTTATACATTTTTCTTTAATAGCTTCAGTGACCACACTTTTCTAGCCAAATAACTGGGCAAGTGATCCCATAACAGTTTTTATTTTGATTTTCTGGGTTTGTGACTGTATTGATAGAAAAGATGGTAAAGAAAACCAAGGTCAATAACATTCAGTTAACTATTTGCTTAATAGTTATTGAAAAGCATATCCAGATGACCCTGGAAAATCTAGGGATAATGTGTCTTTATCTGGCTTCTGTGTCACCTTTCTGGGAAAATAGCATCCATGTGTTTCAACCTGGAAATGCAGGTCAGTTCAGACAATGCACAGCTTTGTCAATTGTATGATCATATCATCAACTACAAGGGAGAGAAGAGAAGGCTAAACAGCACAGTCTCTGATTGGAAAGCTTTCATGTGAGCTTTTGGCTTACAGAAGCATTATCATGGAATGATCTTAGTTAAAAAAAAAACAAAAAACTAATATTTATTAAACTTCAAAATTTTAGGAAGACATTTGCCCTAGACATTGCAGCGTAAACAACCCTTTAAGATTTAACCTACTAACATTCTATCATTTTGTTAAAATAGAATATTATTACAGAGGATGTTGAAGCACTTAGATAAATTATAGGATCATTCAAAATTAAAATTTACTTGGTTTTGGCTTGTCGCCCATAGCACACTGGTTATAGTGTCAGCCACATACACCAAGGCTGGCGGGTTCAAACCCAGCAGGGGCCAGCTAAGCAACAATGACAACTGCAACAAAAAATAGCAGGGTAGGGCGGCGCCTGTGGCTCAGTGAGTAGGGCGTCAGCCCCATATGCCGAGGGTGGCGGGTTCAATCCCGGCCCCGGCCAAACTGCAACAAAAAAATAGCCGGGCGTTGTGGTGGGCGCCTGTAGTCCCAGCTGCTTGGGAGGCTGAGGCAAGAGAATCGCGTAAGCCCAAGAGTTAGAGGTTGCTGTGAGCCGTGTGACGCCACGGCACTCTACCCGAGGGCGGTAAAGTGAGACTCTGTCTCTACAAAAAAAAAGAAACTGAGATAACGCCGGAAAGGCTATGTTAACCACTGTGATAAAAATGTGTCAAATGGCTTATGAAGTGAGTGTATGATGCCCCATAATCATATCATTGTATACAGTTATGATTTAATAAAAAAAAAAATAATAAAAAAAAAATAGGAGGGTATTGTGGCGGGTGCCTGTAGTCTCACCTACTTGGAAGGCTGAGGCAAGAGAATCACTTAAGCCCAAGAGTTGGGGTTGCTATGAGCTGTGACACCATGGCACTCTACCAAGGGTGACAAAGTGAGACTGTCTCATTAAAAAAAGAAAATTCGGGTGGTGCCTGTGGCTCAAAGGAGTAAGGCACCGGCCCCACATGCCAGAGGTGGTGGGTTCAAACCCAGCCCCAGCCAAAAACTGCAAAAACAAAAACAAAACAAAACAAAAAAATGGTCTCCTTCATTATTAAAAATAAATAAATAAATAAAAAGAAAATTCACTCAGTATAGTAGGAAAAACGTAGACTGACAAAGTGAGACTCTGTCTCATTAAAAAAAAAAAAAATTCACTCGGTATAGTAGGAAAAACATGGACTGTGAAGTCAGGCCCACAGTGAGCCTTGCTCTAAGCCTCATTTGTTCAACTTAGCGGAGATTTCATGAGTGTTTCTTTCCCATTTGTCTGCCATAGCTAAGCATGTTTTATGTTTGTTTTCTTAAACAAGATTGGGCTTTCCTTTTAAAGTTGGTAACAATTGCGATTTAATCTTGGTGTTATAATAAACCTACTTTTCTTCTAATGCAGAAAATCTCACAGCTCTTAAATATTGAATGTTATAGCTAGAAGTAACACTAAAGATTATTTATCATCTATTTCTATAGAAAAGTTATGTAGGCTCAATGAAACTCGGTAACTTGCTCAGCGCACAGGCTGATTCCTGATACTTTTTTAGGGAGTTTGAACAATCCGTCCAGTGTCCTTTTCTTGATGACCTAAGATGGGATGAATTCCGCTCAAGTCTCATTAGCAAGAAAATTTTTTTCTTTGATGCATTTGGAATCCAGTTGTCTATTGAGGAGCAATTCTGTCATCATCACTCGTCAGAGCAGAACCCAAACCCTTAGTCCTTAATATTGCATTCAGTAGTCGGTGTATGGGAAGGCCTCTCACCTTTGTTTTTTATGGGTTCAGGGTGTGCCTCTGTTTTCCTACCAGGAAATAGGCAAGAATTCATCTTAGCTGGTGCAGCAACCTGACTCAGCAAGTCATGCTTTAGATACACGTTTGTGGTGGATAGAATAGATTAGTGCTAGTTCCTTGCAGCAGGACAAATTCTCCCCACAGCTCAACCTATTTTTCTAAATTACTTTTTCACCTGGGTTTGTAGAGGAATTTCTGAGAAATGGGGGTACAGGCAAGGAACCACATTGCTTACTCTTAAGTCACTTGTGAGTTTAAAAAATATATGGTACATAGGAATGTCCAATAGTATCCGAAGGGTTTGTTGGATGTATGGACACACATACGCACCTATACGAGGGATCAAGTGGTTTAAATGATGTTCATGTATTATATCTATACTTAATCATTATATACACATAAATGCGATTAAATCCAATCTGTACTAGTATATGTTTTAAGTGGTTACTTTGTCTATTCACTCATGAATCATTGCCTTCCTCGTGTGTTTTTTCACTCTTACATAGAATGGGTAGTGTAATAGGAAGCGTTAAACAAGGTAAACCTAGGCCTTGCCATTACAGAGGTGACTGAAAGATCCTACTATGTGCCAGCATGTTCCGAAGCAGCTTATATTAAAGGAGTATGTGCTTTTTGCTCACGTGTATTCCTGAAGACAAAATTCTTCCCCATGCATTTCTTTGAAGAGTTTAAGGAAAGAGGCTGCCAGGGTTTTCTTGAAGATGGGATGTTTGAATAATTTAGGTGATTGTCAGTGAAGAGACCACGCAGAGCTAGCAAAACAGACAATAGCACAGGACAATGTTTCTCTCCTAGAGCTTGATTTTTAGTAACTGAGAAGGAGGGGGGACCTCTAACTGTGTGGTTATTTACCTCCTGATGCTAAGCGTCTCAACCTCCACACAGCGTCTGCTGTTTTTATTGGTATTAGAAGAATAAACTTCAGTCCCTACAATTATTCTTTCACATTCACTTACGAGATGAAATCTTCAAATTTCTGGGGATTGAGGTTGCTAAAGTTCTTTAACAGACCACTTTGAAGGTATTTTGGTGAGTGGAAAGGATCACTTCCATAATCAGCCTGGTCACGTAAAGTCATCTGTACTCACTTATAAAAGATGCTGCATTGTTTACGGTTCCAGTCATTAAATTAGCTTTCCTTTAAGTAAATGTATGACGATAAACGATCGTCATTTATTTATAGTATTTAGATTATATTTTATGAAAAGAAAAATTCCTTGGGTTATCTTTGGTTTGGACTTCTTTTTTTCTCTGTTGAGTCATAAGAAGTTGGGATAGTTTCATTTAAATCAGAGACAGTTAATAATAATAATTATTTATTTATTTTATTAAATCATAGCTGTGTACATTAATGCAATCATGGGGTATCATGCGCTGGTTTTATATACAATTTGAAATATTTTCATCACACTAGTTAACATAGCCTTCCTGGCATTTTCTTAGTTATTGTGTTAAGACATTTATATTATATATTTTTTTAATAAAATAAATAAATAAATAAATAAAAGATGGCCTGGCATAGTGTATTGAGGCCAGAAATAAGGAATCTATGCTATAATTTGCTAAGTGTATTGCTATGGGTACTCTGAGCCTCCCCCAATGAATATGTAATGTATGCTATATATAAATTGTACAGACAGATACAATAACATGTAAATTATTTATATATGTAAGTAATATATGTGTATAATACTTTGCATGTAAAAAAATGTGTGTATATATGCACATACTTTTTTTTTTTTTTTTGGAGACAGAGTCTCACTTTATTGCCCCTGGTAGAGTGCTGTGGTGTCATAGCTCATAGCAACCTCAGACTCTTAGGCTCAAGCGATTCTTTTGCCTCAGCCTCCCAAGTAGCTGGGACTAGAGGTGCAAGCCACAATGCCTGGCTATTTTTTTAGAGACATGGTCTTGCTTTAGCTCAGGCAAGTCTTGAACTCATGATCTTAGGCAATCTGCTCATCTCAGCCTCCCAGAGTGCTGGGATTATAGGCGTGGGTCACAGCGCCCAGCCTATAATATTATATATTATATGTGCATTGTATAGTATTTATTGTACAATATATAATATAAAATATGCATGATATAAAAGTAGTAATTGACTCAAAGAATGGCAATAAATGGAGTTATCAAATTCCAAACCACCCTGGTTCAGGCAGTTACATTTAAATTTCAGGTATGCTATGGGAACATTTATAGTATAAATATCTCTCATGCAATATTTGGAATGTACTTATATTAAAATAATTTATTTTTTATCTGAAATTCAAATTCAATTCCCATTTCAACTTGTAGCCTTAGTCGTGAGCGAGTCACTAAAGAATACTCTCAAATCAACTAATTTTAGTTTTATTTCTTTCTCTTTGGATATTAGTATATATTGGCATAATAGTGTAGTTATTGTTTATAGTTACAGTTTCTGTAGACAAACATCCTGGATTAAAATCTTTACCCAGTCTCTTATCAGTCATGTAAACTTATAGAAGTTTGATCTATCATCATTTCAATTTTCTTTTATTTAAAATGGGTATAGTAATATCACTGACTTCATATAGTTGTAGTGTAAATTAAATATAAGTTAATATATACATTATAAAAGACTTAGAATCTTCCCTTTACACAAATTCTTATTAGTGTATCTAATATCCTTTCCAGTTTTTTGTGGAGCAGGATATACACACAATGAATGTGTTTGAGAGAGAGGGAGAGAGAGAGAGAACCTTTACCTTGAGTACCAGAAATTACTAGAGAAAACAAATTATTCCATTATGAGAAAAACCTCACTCTCTCACAAGCAGGTAAGGTTGATTCTAAAAATGATAGACAAGTTTTATTTTATTTTTGTTTTTATTACACAGAGAACTAGCATTGATACCCTCCCCTGAAAATTAAAAAAAAAAAAAATGCTGCCAAGATCTTACCCAAGTAAATACATCTGGAAAAGAATCCATCTCTCTGCTTATGTGAAAATAATAAAAATGTGTCAATGATGACACATTTCAGAAATAAATTTGAAGAGAATTGTTTCAGAGACTTTCTCAGAGGGATCTTAGGGAAGGAGCGTCTACTCAGTAATTAAATCACTGATTGCTCTCCTGTGCTGTCAGATCTATGAAGATGTCACTTCAGGGAACGGAATGACCACTTTCCCATGGGAGCACTACTCTTTGGGGAATCTGAAGCTTTCCTTCAAGAGGTCATTTGCTCCGTAGATTCTAAGTGTGATTACATCTGTGACAGGTATTCTTGTTATTTTAAGACAGGCGGCACACCTTTCACTTATTCACGTAGGAAGCCAAGTTTGATTTGTTTGATGGATGCAGTTACAATTTAAATGTTCCAGAATAATGATTTCAGATACTGTTTTGAAAAAAAAATAAATAAAAATGATGGACTGGAAACTAGAGCTATTTTTATGGTCTCAAATCTAGCCATCAGTCCTCCATATTATTATTTTTTATTATTAAATCATAGCTGTGTACATTAATGTGATCATGGGGCACCATACACTAGTTTCATAGACCGTTTGACACATTTTCATCACACTGGTTAACATAGCCTTCCTGGCATTTTCTTAGTTATTGTGTTAAGACATTTATATTATTAATATTGTCTGGAAGACAAAGGGAGGGACTGCCTGGCCAGGAAGGGTACCTATTTAGCAAATGCTACAAGTTTCTCTCCCCAGAGAGTATGAAACTATGGATCAGAGTGTCAAAATTGCCTTGTCAGTCATTTGAAGATGGAGCCTAGGAGTGAATAACAAGAAGATATGGCATCAAATAGGGATTGGTGAAGCAGGGAAGGACACCAAAGGACAGAAGGACAGTACCCAGAGCAGGTACCTGAAAGAAGGTCATATTTTTCTTCCTGAAGTCAAGGTTGTGTTAAAAAAAAAACAACAAGTTCAGTTTGCGGGTAGCCAATATGAGCAGACAGGCTAGATACAGTCTCAGGGACAGGTTTTTGTTTTTTTTTTTTTCCACTTCTCTTTTTAATGGCTAGGGAAATACTTGATAGGAGTGGTATTGCAGGGGGATTAAAACAACAGGATGTGGAGTCAAGCAGACTGGGAATCAATGTGGTCTCTGAAATACAGCACTTTGGAAAATTCACTTAGCCACATTCTACCTTGTTTTCCTCTTTTGTAAAAAACGGGCAGACAAAAAAAAAATAATTACAATAATGTTTTCTAAGTGCTTAATGCTGAGACAGAAAATAAACTCAAATAAGGCAAATTACTATGACTATCGCAGGCATTAATTAAAGTCCTATCATTTTCCACAGTATCCTTCTCACTTGTACTTATAGTCAGTATTAAACAAATACACATCTATATTTTTTTCTACAATAGATCATTGTTTATATGTCTTAGATATCACAATTTAGGTAAAATATAGCCTTCACAACATTGCAAACAGTTCCTTAGAACAATGGAATGCACATTACTAGATAGCCCTTGGTATAAATCTTCATTATTCAAAATGGTAATAGGAATGGAAAGGCCAGTGAATGTTAACTGAGAGGATGATGAGAAGAACAGGTGAGAAATGGAAAAATTCTCAGTCACTGAAAACTTATTCCAACAGGAAGATAATTTTAATCCACCACAACCAGCAAGACCTGTGTTTTCCTTTTGTCAAAATAGATGTGTCCAGGTACATATATGAATCTTAATCCGTTCGTTTGATACCCACTTTGTTAAACAACGGGTTTATGTTAAAGATGAAATTTATGACCAAGGAACAATGGAAAGGACATAGGTCTGTGACAAGTTTAAAAATTTTAGAAAGAAGTTTGCGGTTGATTTGTTAACAAACCAGTTTTCTCTAACATGACATACTAAACCATGGCTTCCCACCAGCTTCACTGTCAATTTCCACATTTAAGGCACCTCCCCTGGGCTAACTGGGATAGATAATCAGGTTGTTCATAGGGTTTGGCAAATTCTGGAAAAATATTTGTGAAATGAAGGTAATCATTCATCAGCATTATGAACTGCCCTGATCACAGCAAGCAACAAAGACAAGAAATCTGTCTGAAGGAAGAGAAGAGATGGTGGTAGATTCCTTTCAAATATGCCAGAAAATGCTATGTAGTTTTCCATTCTTTGAACAAGAAGTTAAATATGGAGATGTTGTAATCTACAAAAGACGTTGCCAGTGAGGGGAGGAGGAAATATATATGAAACAGAATTTTCCTGAATTAGTTAACTTGCATTGTTAGAGTTTAAATTGGTAAAGAATTTTGTATGTAACCTTTCTTTTTTTTTTTTTTTTTGTAGAGACAGAGTTTCACTTTATGGCCCTCTGTAGAGTGCCGTGGCCTCACACAGCTCACAGCAACCTCCAACTCCTGGGCTTAAGTGATTCTCTTGCCTCAGCCTCCCGAGCAGCTGGGACTATAGGCACCCGCCACAACGCCCGGCTATTTTTCGGTTGCAGTTTGGCTGGGGCTGGGTTTGAACCCGCCACCCTCGGTATATGGGGCCAGCGCCTTACCGACTGAGCCACAGGCGCCGTCCTGTATGTAACCTTTCAAAATCCATTATAATCATGTTAAATAAGTTAGTGATTAGGACTTAAGTTGAATACAAAATGTAGATCTTCGAGTTTTTTTTATTTTCCTAAAATTATACTACAAATATGAGAATTTATAAATGATTTTCAGCTTAGATTTTGTAGATTGTGAATTGATTATGAAATTTAAGAACATAAATTTGCTTATTAGACCCGTCTACAAATGTAATACATTTAGGGCACAAGAAATGTATTAACTTTTCTATTTCTATTAACTTCTAGAGAGAACAAGAACTGTATTCTAACATTTCTCTTTACTAGGCAGTGAAACGATAAACTCACTTTGCTTTTGTTTCTGTCAAATCTGAAAAGACAAGCATTTATATCAGGAAACTGATGGCATTTATAGCATTCTTAGATTTAATCCATTATAATTTAATCCTCAATTATCCTATATTTGAGTATGTTTTAAAATTTAAGTAAAAGTCTCTTTATTTTAGGGAGAATATGAAGCCTTTATCAATAACAAAAAATGTAATGCCTGAAATTTTTTTTTTTTATTCAGAATGAACTGCAATATTTTTTCTACCATAAATGTAAACTATACACAGTTTAATAAACTTTCTCTTAGTTTGGAAATAGCTATTTCCTTAAAAAATATACAATATCTTTTACTTTTTTTAATTTTTATTTTTACTTACAAACTCTCTGGCTTTTCAAACCCTTGTTATAAAAACAACAAGTAAGAGCAGGAGCACTAGGAATCCATGGAGAAAAGATGGGAGTGAAGTGAACTGATGGACAACTGTGGTCTGTCCATTGACGGGAAACTACTTAGCAATTATAAGGAAAAATAAAAACTACTCCTTGGATTAATCTCTTAGATAACTAGACCAAATGAAAGGCACTGTGGGGGAAAAACAAACAAACAAACAAAAAAACTGCCCACACTGTATGATTCCTTTTATATGACATTTCAAAACAGTCAAAAGCAATCAATTTGAATTGATTCAAATAAGATCAGTGTTTTCTTGGGTTGGGAAGGGATGGTGAGAAAGAATGAATACATTTTCTAGAGTAATGGAATTATACATTTTCTTGATTGGATAGGTGGTTACATTTGCATGTACAATTTTCAAAAGCTACCAACTTATATACTTCATGTGTATGAATTTTATTTTTATATAAATTATGCCTCAATAGGTCACACACATACACATTTACATCACTAGGCTGCACTTGTGGCACAGTGAAAGTTTCTCTGTGGCACCTACCTAATGAAAGAGTTAGTATGAAGCCAAAATCTCACTTTTCTAGCACCCAAAGTGATCTGTGTGTTGTTTATGTTAACCTAGACGCCAACAAGGTGAAGATATTTAACAAAGATGAGTAGAGATAGTAAAAATATTCATAGACTATTTGTTACAATAATTTCAAAACATTTTATTTTTATTCGTATAGTTTAAAACAGTCAGAAGTAATCTCTTAGTCAGTTACTTTTCATAACCACAAGAATATACCTTCAGTTCATTTTTAACTTGTTTGTTTTCTAATTTTACCTTCAAGAAAGGGGAGTGACCTATTTGGACAATGGCATCTGTCATCCATGGACAGGGAACACAGATCTTTCTTGGAGTTGGGTCTCTTTTCCTTCTCTTTGTAGCCTTTTAGCAATTTCCACCTTCCTGTAGGAGATTGTGATCTCTGTATCGCTTGCTCTGGAATAGAAAATTCTACCTTCTTTTCATTTTTTGAATAAAAGGAATGCGGTCCAGGAAGCATTTATACCAGGCGTCTTCATCTTGTGCTTTTCAAATAGCACATGTAAGAGCCAGACTCTTCTTTCCTGAGAGCAAGAGACCATTGCCAACCTTTTCTGTTCTGTGAATGGTTGTTTTCTTGGAATTACTTTCTCTGACTTGATCCCATATAGCAAGTCCTAATCCTTGAAAGAAAGATAGGCAGTTTTTGGACTTTCAACAGACAGCAAGCATTAAGTACAAGGACCCAGTTTTCAAGATGGTTCACATCATGTGCTTTTAAGGCAAGAGTGAAATGGATAGTGGAAAAGAGCTTTACTTTGTTAAAGATAGTGGATTTCTTCTCTCCGGCTAGCAGTGCATTCAGGGATTGAACATTCTATTTTTCAATTCTGGTGGTGTGTCTCGCGTTTTTGTTTTTTTTTTTTAATTTCAGATTAACATGGGGGTACAAACAATTTTTAGGTTACAGTGTCTGCAATTGTTAGAGTCCCTGTGGTAGCTGTGTCCCACACTCAGGAGGTGTGTCATATACCCTTACATTGTGTCCATTAAGTGGGAGCACACCCATCCTCTTCCCTCCTTCCCTATCCTCCCTCCCTTCAGCTTGAACTGAATTGAGATTTTCTCTTATGTGGGAGTGTATTAGATCATCTGCTGGCTTCATATTCGTATTAAGTACATTAGACACTTGCTTTTCCATTCTTGCAATCTCAAAGCTGCAAATGCTGTTGTGGATATGGAGAGAAGAGAACACTTTTTTACCCTGTTGGTGAGACTACAAACTAATATCATCTGATTTAATTGTTATACAATGATTAAATAACGTATAAATCACTTATTATGCAATTAGGACAGGAATTTAGACTGGGCAAATACTTCACCATATTTTTTCTGTAGTGAACATTAATATTCCTTAGTTGCCATTTCTTTAATATCTTTTATTTTATGTATTTGGAGATGCTGATTTTTTTTTTTTATTCTTGGGGATTCATTGAGGGTACAATAAGCCAGGTTACACTGATTGCAATTGTTAGGTAAAGTCCCTCTTGCAATCATGTCTTGCCCCCATAAAGTGTGACACACACCAAGGCCCCACCCCCCTCCCTCCATCCCTCTTTCTCCTTCCCCCCATAACCTTAATTGTCATTAATTGTCCTCATATCAAAATTGAGTACATAGGATTCAAGCTTCTCCATTCCTGTGATGCTTTACTAAGAATAATGTCTTCCACTTCCATCCAGGTTAATACGAAGGATGTAAAGTCTCCATTTTTTTTAATGGCTGAATAGTATTCCATGGTATACATAGACCACAGCTTGTTAATCCATTCCTGGGTTGGTGGGCATTTAGGCTGTTTCCACATTTTGGCGATTGTAAATTAAGCTGCAATAAACAGTCTAGTACAAGTGTCCTTATGATAAAAGGATTTTTCTCCTTCTGGGTAGATGCCCAGTAATGGGATTGCAGGATCAAATGGGAGGTCTAGCTTGAGTGCTTTGAGGTTTCTCCATACTTCCTTCCAGAAAGGTTGTACTAGTTTGCAGTCCCGCCAGCAGTGTAAAAGTGTTCCCTTCTCTCCACATCCACGTCAGCATCTGCAGTTTTGAGATTTTGTGATGTGGGCCATTCTCACTGGGGTTAGATGATATCTCAGGGTTGTTTTGATTTGCATTTCTCTAATATATAGAGATGATGAACATTTTTTCATGTGTTTGTTAGCCATTCGTCTGTCATCTTTAGAGAAGTTTCTATTCATGTCTCTTGCCCATTGATATATGGGATTGTTGGCTTTTTTCATGTGGATTAATTTGAGTTCTCTATAGATCCTAGTTATCAAGCTTTTGTCTGATTCAAAATATGCAAACATCCTTTCCCATTAAGAGATACTGGGTGAGTCAATTTTAGATTCAAACAAATAAATAAAATTCTGCTCTGGTAAAGCTCCACAGTACGGTTACTAATAGTGACTAACACGTACTGTAATTTTCTTATGTGTATCACATGTTCTATGTACCATTATTCAAATCAAACTGATCCCACGGAAAACCAGGAGGATGATTTTCTTTCCTCCCTATCTCTCATTCTGCAAAAGGGTCACAAAGGGAAAATAAATCTTGGCTCTGATTCGCTTATGAGGACACACTTCATACCTCAGAGGAGATAGTGTAGAGGCACTCAGAAAATTTGGGGAAATTATTTAAATCACAAGCGTCCATGTTCGTAAATTAAAGGAGATAAATTCCTGCCCTATGGAATTATTTCAAAGAATAATTGAGATAAATTCTGCATGACTTTTACTACAATCCTTAGCAATTTAAGTAGAACACCAAACATGATTTCCTGTTCTATTTCTCCATAATTAACAGTTAAAATTGTAGTTGACGATTCACGTTTACCATTATGATATAAAACAAAGGACATAACTCCTTAAATCCAGAGATACTGTAAAAAGAGATACTTTATGTCCAATTTCCTGCAAAAGGAACAAAGAGTCACTTTATTCAAACCACGCCTCCTCCGTTTTTACTTTATTTCTTAGGAAATAAAAGAATCATGAGATCCAAGACTCAATTTAGTCCCCCGATGGGGCAGACCCCTCTGTAGCTTTATGATCTATAGAAACAGAATACTTACACATACAGTTGCTCATTAACACAGCTCCTATCTGTGGACTCCTGCATGAGTAGTCTCTTTCGCTCTTAGTGGGATAGAAAGATCCTAACAAAGTAAAACATTGGTATATATATCAACCGTTGTGTCAAAAAAACAACTTTAAAACAACGCAAGAATACAACATCCAGTAGAACACCCATCACATTCGTCCACGCTAGCTGGAAAGTTTCTGCAATTTTTTTCCTACAAGACCAACTTAGATCCTAGTTCTGCTTGACATCAATATAGTCATTATAAGAACATAAAGGGGATTCCAATTTAACCAAATTTGTATTACTGAAATACGAACTAAGATATATTTATTACAGTACTTCAGGAGAAAGCAGCCGGGATCGATTACAGAGTTTGAAGTTATCTTTCTGTACGGTCCCTGTCAATCTAAAGACAATTCCGTGTGTTTTCTATTAGATATAAACATGTTACCAGTGATAGAAATACAAGTTCTGTGCGTTTATTACATGTGGTTACCTTCACGTATTTAAACTGTTATAAGACCCTGTACTTTTCCCCTCCTTGTTTTCCCTTCTATTAATTTCTTCTATGTAGGTACAGGAAATATTTTTTGTGGATTCTTTCCAGTATTCATTCAATTATGGTTTTATTTTTCCTTAAAAGTAAAGGGGGCAAATCCCAAGTTCTCAGTAGAATGTGTGGGATGTGCTCAGACTTTCAGAGCATGAACTGAAATTGCTGGATCCTCTTCAGATACTCTGAGTGATCCCACCAGCTGCGATCACCCAGCCCTTTTGGTTCAGTTCTGTCCTGACGAGGCTTGAATGCCCTGTGAGCTGTGTGCATATATGGTGAGCGTTCAGTCTTCTGAACCAGGCAGGGACAAAACAAGATAATGGTAAACTACTTCCTAGGCAAGCATAGCTCTACATCTCTATATTAAGTGTTAAATCCCCCCGTGCCTTCCTGTTGGCCAAACATCTGAGAAAATCAAAGGAATGTAATATTCTAGACATAGAAAACAATAGGCATCTCCTGGTAGAGATACATTTTGGAATTCTCTCTCACAGAGGTATTGTTTGATGAAAATGATATCTAAGAATCATGAAACAAAAGTTGAGGCCTGCATTACACTATTAGTGAAAGGGCAGAATGTTGCCAGCTTAACAAACCCATGTTTTGCTCTCTTAAAAAAAAAAAACAAAAAAACTCTCAAATAATAACAGCTGACGATTATTGAGTCTTTGGTAATTTGTAAATGTAATTCTAAGTACTTTTTATGATTCTCTGGGTGTATATGTATATATATTTAGGTGTATATATTTCTCTTTCTCCTATACACACACACTCACATTTATTTCTCAAAGTCACCCAGCTACTCTGTAACAAAGGAAGAACCAAAACTCAAAATCACGTCTGCCTAATCCAAGCACCTATGACCTCTACGTACTTGAGTCATCACCTGTATGTAGAGACAGGGGTGTCTGGGTTCTGTTCCTTCCCCAGGAGATGTTCTTGTGTGCTCAGTACCATTCTGGTGTAGGTGTGGGGTCTTCATCTGACCACTTTCTCAGAAATTTCAGAGATCCCCTTTAGTGCTGTCCATAGTACACGGGGATTACAGATAGGGGCTGAATGGAGGCTTGCAGCCCAAGCTTGGTATAGACAGTGTGAGGGCTCTGCTCAGAAAGAAGCCTGGAGTATTCCATTCTGCCCTGGTTCCTTGTTTGTCTAAGAGGGCTCCGCAGGCAGTCCTCCACGTGGCCTGACCCCTTAGCATGCTGAGTGCACTCCCGAGCCACTGGGGGCCTCATGGCCTCTTGTTCTACTTGACATGAGAATGTTGCCATCAGCGTCTGCAGTCACGCTCTCTTCAAAAATAACAATGAATGGATTTAAGTTTGGGCATGTTAGATGCTTACTCCCGGGACAAGAAGCTCTTAACGTTTTCATGAGTTTGAATGAATTTTAAGGGGAGATCCACCCAGGAAAAATATTTCTCCTACCGTCTTTGAATAACTCTGGGTGTTTTTAAGTTACTGGGGAGATAGTCCTGATCAGTTATCACCAGTAAAGTGTGGCTCCAAAGATATTAAGTTCCAAACAGAAATGCAGAGAAATTTCAGCAACCACTAATGTGCGTAATCCCCAGGCAGGCTGCCCGTGTAATCTCCGTCAGCTCATGAAGTTCTCTCTTATTCTTAAGGCAGCAGCTATTTCACACGCATATGGTGCTCCCCACCATCTTGGGGAGAGGGTGCAAACAAATATACAAAACACTTAGAAAATACTGGGAATGCCAAAAAATAGATATGCACATTATAAGAGATATTATCTATGTATTACTTTTTGAAGTTCAATTACAGTAGCAATGTGTGGTATACTGTCACTCAAAAGATGGCATTAATCAAACGTGACAGGAATGGATAGAGTAAGTTTTTTTTTTTTTTTTTGGCCAGGGCTGGGTTTGAACCCACCACCTCTGGCATATGGGGCCGGCGCCCTACTCCTTTGAGCCACAGGTGCCACCCTGGATAGAGTAAATTTTATAATGTGTATACATTTTTCTTTCTTTGCATCATTTGTATATAGCACTAGAAAAGTAACAAGGTCTGTGTTTTTGTTTTGTTAATAACTCCCCAGTTCTGGAGGCAGTGTTCATGACTTCATCCATTCACATTTTATTTGGATGGGGAAATGATAGAATGATGGCATGTTCAACCAGAGTAGTTGAGAGAAGTTTATTCAATGAGAGGCTATGAAGGTGCCTGAGAAGTGAAGGGAAGTAGAATGGAGAATCACCTCAGACAGTCTACACTGAAAAGCCCTTAACACTCATCAGTTACCCACAGGATCTGATTTTCCAGCCAAATTTCCACCAATCTTTTTTTTTTGCAGTTTTTGTTTTTTTTTGGCCAGGGCCGAGTTTGAACCCACCACCTCTGGTATATGGGGCCAGAGCCCTACTCCTTTGAGCTACAGGCGCTGCGCTCCGCCAATCATTTTAAAACGATAGTATGGATATGAGCAAACGTAATCCAAAGGCCCAGGCTAAACAGATAACTATGAACTCAAGCGTCTCTTCCCAGGTCCTCCTGTCCTATTCTTGCTGCTGTATGATACAACTTTAGCTTTGCAAATTCTCTCAATCTTGCCCCATGCCTTTTTATTCTTACATTATCATCCTACTCTTTAAAGGTTATTTCCTACACTTGGTCATAACTCTATCTCAAGGATAGCCTCATGCCTATCCATTCTACTATATCAAGAACGATGACCACAATGTCATTTATGAGCTTCTAACTTTGTGCCAAGCTCCGTGACAAATGTTATAAAAGTATGACCACTGATACTGGAAGAAAATAAAACCCCGAATAAGGGCAAAGCACATATTCTGGGTGAACAGCACACTTACAACATCAACTTCAAATGTACAAATACAAATTATGTGATCAAAGTGTGTGAACCCCTGTAATACTATGAAATAAAAAACAAAATAAAATAAAACCCTCAGATAGAAACACAAGAACTATTAATTCCATTTTAAAGATGAGGACAGTAAGGCATAGTTTTCCGTGTCAATCAGCCATCAGATTATGAAGAAAGGCCTTATGTAATACTGGGTGTCCCAAAGGTCACCCCTAAAGTTCTACATACATAGGAAATATGTTTACAAAGTTTGCCAAATATTTACAAAATATCTTCTACATATTGGTCACTTCATAAAATTTTGTGGTGAACAATTTGTAAATAAGGGTGTGTTTAGCTACAATTTCCCATTTCCCCCACGTATAGTAATTTTAGAGGTGACGTCTGGGGTATCCTGTATTTTGGACTCATTTTTCTTAGTAAGAGTTTTAAATTAATAAAATTTAAAGAAAAACTATATGCATTTAAGGTTTACAATATGGTACTTTAATGTAAGTATATCTTATATGATGATTCCTGTAATCAAACTAATTCATATGTCCATCAGCTGGCATAGTTACTATTGTGTGTGTGGGTGAAGACATTTAATATCTAATCCCTTAGCAAATTTCAGGTATATAGGACATTATCATAGCTATATTCACTGAGTTGTAACTAACTCCTTACTGGTTAATGTGTATCTTTCAGTTGAAAAAAAAATACTAACGGATCTCTGGAGACGATTTATTTTGTAATATAACTGAAAGCGTGCTCCCTTTGACCAACATCTTCCCATTTTCCCTACTCGTGACCCTTGACAATCACCATTCTACATTCTGTTTCTCTAAATTCAGTTATGTTGGATGAAACATACAAGCGATATGCATTATTTACTGTTGGCTTATTTTGCACAGCACACAGTCATCCAAGTTCATCCACTTCATAGGGCATGGCAGGGCTTCCTCTTTTATTAATATCACATAATATTTCATTATATAAATATATTGAATTATGCTCTATAATATTATTTCATATTATAAGAATTGTGATATGTTAATCAGGATACCATAGATTATTATATGTGATCATTTCTCCATCCATCCATCCATCCATCTATGGGTGGATACTTGGGTTGTTTTAATATCTTGACTGTTGAGAATAATGCTGCCATGAATCACGGCATCTCCTTAGTTTCTCATTCTGGTTTTGGAGATTGACTCTGCTCTCCATCTTTACCTCTTTAGTATCTAACACAGCGCCTTGCACCTGCTCATAATAAACATTTGTTAATTCTGAACTCATATGGAAATACCTCATCTCAGAAGCTACTTTATGATTTTTCTAATTAATCTTAGACCCAGAATATTTTCCTCTAAACCAGCTTCTTACTCTGCAAACCTCCACTGCATTTAACTTATTGCAGTGACTCATGGGTCACAACTTGGTTATGTGGCTCATGGTCTGCTTTGCAAGGAAAGAGAATAAACTGTCTTTTTTAGCTTCTTTATACTCTCTCTTGAGGACTCCCCTTAGTGGTTAATGTACCTCTTTCAGGTGGAAATATAAACACAGAAATAAATGATCCTATTAGCTTATAATTGCCATCTCCTGGGGTAGCTTTTTGTGCCTAATGGGGAATTTTTTTCCTCTAAGAAAGGCCTAAATTGGTCCTTTTGCCCAACACGAACCACATGCTTTAGTAAATATCTTTGCCAATTACTAATAGAATAACCCTTCAGTAAAACTGTAAGGTGACTGTCACATTTGTACACAACTACCTTGTCCATCTTGCCTGCAGTAACTTCCTCATTGAGAAATTTTCTAAATTAAGCCCTTAAGGAAAATAAAGTCCCAAGACATAGTCAAGCGTTAGAAAACATGGCAAGAGAAATAAAAATAAAAAAAACAACTACATTAGATATAAACTATTTCTGAAGTGGGCACTTTTTATTTATTTCCCTAATCCTCTTATCCCCTATTCTGTCTGACAGGCATAAATTCAAAGCTGTCTTTGTCTTTTACCATTTGCTGAATGTGACATTTACCTGGTTTCCAGCTAATGTATACAAATAAATCTAAGTCAAATTTTAATAGCTCTTAAAAAGTGTTCCATTTTTTTGTGTGTTGATATACAAAATTAAGGAACATATGCTGAGCTCTTTAAGGCAAATCCACATAATTGTATGGGAGTTTGGAGGAAATGCTACCTTGTATTGTGGAATAAATAGGGTGTTTTAAAGCCAGGCTGTGGTATGTACTAGTTGATGACTCTGAGCAATGAAGTTGCATTTGCCTGTTTCCTGAGCTCCTGAATACACAATGAGAGACAATGTTTGGCATAAAGAGTTTTTCTGAGGAATTAATGAAATAGGATATTTCAGACCACGTGGCCTCTAGTAGGCGACCAATAAACACTGTCTGGAATCCCTTTCGTGCATTTGGCACCATCAGAAGGCTTCCCGGAGGGTAAGTGGACGCGTATACTGAATTTGGAAACAGGCGTGGGATTCCAGAATGCCGAGAATGGTGTTAGCGTATTTGATATTAAGATTTCTCATGGGTCCCTTCATTGGTTAAATAATGTGGAATGCCAGAGAAGATTGTAGGTGCACAAGAATAGTGAAATATCACGCCACAGTTTTGCTAGCCTTTATTTGTTTTTCCTTTCTCTCAACTGACAAGAAAGAAGGATGGAAAGAAGGCAAAACCGCATCTGATCAAACATTGCTGTCTCTTAACCTTTTGTGTAAATATTATGAGCTGAGTCATCCTTCTAATTATCACGATGAGCAAGTGTTATAAACCCTTGCATTCATATGTGAGAGCTCAGTAACCATTTATATCACTTTATTAAGGGTATAATACCCTGTTTCCCCGAAAACAAGACAGTGTCTTATTTTAAGGTGTGCTCCCAAAGATGCGCTAGGTCTTATTTTCAGAGGACGTCTTATCTTTCCTGTAAGTAGGTCTTATTTTTGGAGGATGTCTTATTTTCGGGAAAACAGGGTAATTGTCCCCTTCTCTCATGCCTGTGACCCAGTGCCTAGCCCTGTACCTAACCTCCTCACCTCTCTAAATGTTTGTCGAATGAGTAAATTTGGGCTTAGATTTAATTCTTTTCTTTTTATGTTCATCGAGAGCCAGCCAATTATACTAATGTCATGCAAAGTCTAAATGCTCTTAATATCTGACAGACATGGTAAGAGGGTATCCGCATTCAGCCAGTGTTCAGTCTAACTTACTATCTCTTCAAATGAGGGCTGTGCGACCAAAGTCCCTTCAGACCTGAACAGCATTGATATATTTTTTCCTCTTATGAAAGCAACAACAAATACATACTACCTAAACTCTTCCTCCTGGTGAAATGTTTATGCATATAAACATATGCGTAAAATACTGCCTGTGTCTGCTTCTAAACACATATTCCCTGGCCCATTAGCTGTATATTTAAATATTTTACTGATTCTATTTTTCCGCTAATTGACCTTCTGACTAAAGCAATTTGTGATCAGTAAAATAGTCACCAAAATTAACGTGTCAATTTAATATGTTTAAAGAATCTAATCAAAGTAGTTATTTTCAGTAGAAAGCTATTCAATTAATTTTAGGAACCACATAAAATGCTGAAACAGAAAAGATAGCAGAGAAAAGATAGGAAAATGCACACAGAAACAAGTAAAAATCACATCCTTGACAAAATATATTAACACGAAGAAAATACTAAAAAAATTAAAAGAATCTATAGCATTTGTAGGTGAAGGTACATTTATAAAATGATTCTACCTTTACCAGCTAGAATTTGCCACTCTCCAAAAAAAAAAAAAAAAAAAAACAGTATTTTTAAATCTGTTCCTAAGCATCTATCTAGCTATAAAAACAGGAAGAAAAAGGCTAATGTTTACCACATCTGAAAGGATATATTTCTCAAAATCGTTTTTTTTTCCTTTGTATGCATGTAAAAAGATGAATATCTTAACCCCCACTTAATAGTAAAACACTAGTGACATTCAAATTAGAACCAACAAGTTTGTATGAATACCATTTTTAACATTGTTCTAGAAGTTTCAAATAATATACTACCAAAGGAACCAGTAAACCAAAAAGTAATTTAAAAATACAAGTATTTTAATTTATAAAAGATTATGCACACACATACACAGAGGGTGTCAGGAAATGTATACTTATTTTAAGAAAGAAAAAATGTATATTAAAGTTGTAATACTGTATACCAATAACACAAGTCACGTTTGAGCACCTCTGTAGTTTCAGAAGTTAAAACATGACTTGAGGATTATAGTTTGAATACAGTATTTTCCTTCATTAAAATGTGTAAATATTTTTGTCATCTTCTGTGTATGTATGTGTGTACACACACACATATATCACATACATACATACATATACATATCACACACATATAACTTTCAAATATCTGTATTTGGACATTCATAAAAGTCAATAAAAAAACCAATGAATTAAATGTTGGTATTCTCACTCTACAATGGAGATTGAGGTCAACACTTGCGCAATTCACCATGTCCTGAACTCTGAGGGGTCCACAGAGTACCAGAGTACTCACATCACTTTGTGTTCCAAATTCTTAATCAACTGAGAGACTCAGTGATCATATATATATATATGCATACATATACATTTATATAATACATAATATACAGGGTGGCCATAGAGTTCGTGTGCAATTTAAACAGTCACAACTATTTAAATTGCACACAAACTTTATAGTCATCCTGAATGTGTGTGTACATATACATACAAATGGGTATACACACACACACACACACACACACACACACATATATATATGTATGTATGATATATTAAAATGTAAGTTCTGGCTTATACCTAGAGCTTGGAAATTTCTCTCTGAACTAAACGTATCTCCCCAATCACAGACAAAACAGCAGGACAAAAACTGGCTTCCACCCCCTGCTACCCATCCTCATAGCCAGGCAGGGTGGAAGGGGAGAGAATTTGGATCTTTGACAGGTAGGTCCTCAGGGAGCCGAAGACCAACACATCTCATGAGCTTTTACCAATTAATTTCTGATCATATCCTCACCTGGGGGTGAGGAGAGAGCAGATAGAGAGACAGAGAGTGTGTTAGCTGGGGGGTAGGGTGAATAGAGATCCTGAAAGTACACAGAGCCTGATACTTCTCTCTCAGGTGATATAACAAGAAAAATGGAGTTAGGGCAACAGAGGGTGTATCTAAATACCCCCACTTTTCTTTTTCTTTCTTTTTTTTTTTTTTTTTTTTGCAGTTTTTTGGCAGGGGCCAGGTTTGAACCCACCACCTCCGGTATATGGGGCCAGCGCCCTACTCCTTTGAGCCATAGGCACTGCCAATACCCCCCACTTTTCCACAGAACTCTACTTTGTTCAGGGTGACTATAAAGGAATCTTGGCGATATTGGAATGTTCTCTCTACTGAGAAATACTCAATCGTGCTTTTCCTAAGAATGGTATCAAAAGTTTTTCAACTCTTCGAGCCACCCCAGCTGAGGCCTCAGTCATTGTGTAAAAGGGACAAGCTATTCCTATTGCGCTTTGCCTCGATTCCTAACCCACAGAATTGTAAGTGTACTAAGATGGGATTTGTTTCATGACACTAACGTTTGATATATTTCATCACGTAGCAACCCGTGGCCTGACAGCTGGGTTTGAATCATCGTCGCCTCACTACTGCTAAGTACTAAATTTTGCAACTCCAATATTTACATGCTAAACCCCTAACCTTGTTGTGACTGGATTCAGGTGGCAATTAGGGTTAAGTTCATAAGAGTGGGACCCTGATCCAATAGGATCACTGTCCTCATATGAAGGAACATCAGACATCAAAGCACCCTCTTTCTCTCTGTCTGAGCATCAAAGAAAGATCACAAAAGGAAGGAGGTGGCCATCTGCAGGCCAGGATGCGAGGCCTCACCAGAAACTGATTCTGCCAATCCCCAGAATTGCAGCAATAAAATTCCAATTTTTATGCCTCTCGTATTTTATTATGACAGTCCAAGCAGACTAATACAGTTACTTATTAACTGCATGTCCCAGAGCAATTATTTAAACTTTCTGATTCTTTACTTCCTCATCTGTAAAATGAGAACAAAATATTAGCGTCTTTCTCATAACACTGTTGTGTGGATTAAATGGAATGATGTATGTGAAATCCTAAACAAAAATACTCACATCAGAATATAAAACCAATGTAACTATTATATCTCTGTAAGCTGTGCCTCTGAAAAAACTGAAGAATCATCAGAAGAAATAGCAGTAGTATTCTTTTTTTTTTAATGCAGTTTTGGCCGGGGCAGGACTTGAACCTGCCACCCCCAGTATATGGGGCTGGCGCCCTACTCCTTGAGCCTCAGGCACCGCCCCTCAGTAGTATTCTAAATAATACTTACGCTGAAACTAGAAATAGTCTCAGGATGGAATTTCAAGGCAATTCCAGATTAAAGGTTTGAAAAATTTTCTCCATGGTACCATGAGAATGTTTCAATAATACGTTTAGCAGTTAGTGATAACGTTGTATTCCAGAGTGGTTAGACACCTCCCCCAAAGGGATAGCATTGTCAGCACTGTCGTTTCATGTGGGAACCATGACACTGGCTTATTTTGATAGACAGAAGGGAGGAAGGGAGGAAGGGAGGAAGGGAGCAAGGCAGGGAAGGAAGGAAGTGTGGGAGGGAACTTGGGACACATGTAAAAAGGGAGAGAGGGAGAGAGCAAAGGGAAAGAGAAGCGGGGAAAGAAGGGCTTCCACCAGTGAAAAGGTCGTATCAAATTTGAAAATTCATTTACATGTTCATTTAGAGCGTTAACAATAGAGATCATTTGCCTCAGTAATTGTCATCTAGAAATATACCCAAAGAAATGCAAGAAAATATTTGTAACAAAGGATATGTCTTATGGTATAATTATATTAACAAAACATTAGAAATCATGTGAAATATCCACGGATAATTTTGGAATGTTATAATTTCAGTAAACCTTGTATTTATTTAGAAGGAAGAGATAAAGAAAAATGTTTAAAAATAAGTACGCCTAATAATAAACATCGACAGGTGAAGTTTATACTGAACAATGACTGGAAAAGAATTACCTAAACAGTACCCGCGGTTTCCAAGGATTTGTGAAATTATTGGTAAGGCTCTTTTTTTCCCTTTTCTCCTTTTTTTGGGAGAAATATTTCCCAAATTTCTCCCACAAACATATACTTAATTTTATACACACAACAATAAAAACCAAACTCTTTCTGCTTTCACTTAAGTAGTCACACTTGTAGAGTTATAAAATAGGATATCCTGTAGACATTATGAAAAAACTCCCGAGTGAAAGTCCCATTGTCATTTTTTGCCATAAAACTCATCTCTCATCTTTGAAAACCTTTCTGACAGCTTCAATGGGAATGTTAAAAAATGAAAAGTTATAAAACAACAAAAAAAAAATTATGGAGACCATTTCTCCCTTCTACATCAAGGTGTGTCTTGAGCAAATCTTCAGAGAATTTTAGTCTAAGCTCTGAATAATCTTCATTTTTACCTCCAGAAAATAATTACTTATTACTGTCAATCATATTAAGGAATAAAAAAAAATAAGACTATTGAGCATATTCTTACATATTTTATTATCTTTTGCCAAGGAATAGCAGCATTTGTAAAAATTTGTTTACCCCATAAACTCACGGGGCCCATATATCACTTGAAATCAAAACTTTCACAAGTATCCCTTTTGTTTGATTCAAATGCCTACAACATTCTGGGGAAAAGATAGACTTGACTTCATTGATTTGTTTACATGTCCTTCTATGCTAAGAACCCTCACTTCTTTAAATTTGCCTTTCAGAAAAAAAGGTAGGCAAACATTTGTAGAGAACTTGTTTGCTTGTCCGGAGTGTGACAGTCCCTACAAGAACAAAATTATAGTAGACATATGTTTTCTGCCAGACTTTAGCAACATAATTCTAAGCTTACTTTTTTTTTACATTAAATTTATAAATGCTTGATAATATGAGTACAGAGAGACAGATAATCTTTAATGGGCATGTCTTTTCTCTGTATATGTTGTGCTAAAATTATTGAGCTTGGTTTTTTTCCTGGTGTCTTCTTTTTAATTAGTTACTGCTTTTGAAGGTCAAACTGCTGCCCTGTCCTTTACAAGGCTGAACTTACTTTTCCTCTGTCACTATTTAAAGGAGTCTGAGCAATTAGCCTAGCCCTTCAGGCTTGTACAAAATCATACTTATTCTTGCACAACTAGGTACTCAGTCAGGGTCTGATTTGGAAACTGCCTCATAAAAATCCAATCAGAGACTGGTGTGTGACTCTCACAGGTGAACAGTGTTAAGACATTCATCTGCATTTATGCCCAAAATCTAGTTGGGTAAGTCGCTTGGAAAAAAATGTTTTCAGGTGCTTTTTACAAGTATGAAAATGCAATGTCAAGATAGCTTCACGTATAAAGACATCTTCCACAATATTAGAAGACTATAGCAAGAAAAGAAGGTCCTAGCAGCACTGCCCTTCCGTTCCTTCCCAAGGGCACATGGATATGATGTAAGGCTGTTAACATCAGAGGTCCTTCCAGAGATTTGCTTCCCTAATACTTCTAAGACGGAGGCAGATACAATGTCTCTAAGATACATATGACCATGGAAACTGACTTCAAGGCTGGGCATCATGGTTTGTGCCTATAATCCAGCACTCTGGGAGGCTGAGGTGGGAGGACAGGTTGAGGTCAGGAGTTTGAGACCAGCCTAAGAAAAAGTGAGATCCAATCCCTACTAGAAAATAGGAAAATTAGCTGGGCACTGGAGCAGGTGACTGTATGTAGTCCGGGCTACTCAGAAGGCTGAGGCAGGTGGATCACATGAACCCAGGAATTCAAGGTTGCTCTGAGTTAGGCTGATGCCAAAGCATTCTAGCCTGGGCCAAAGAATGAGACTCTGCTCCCCCTACACCACCCCCATCCAACACACACGTGTACACACACACAAAAAAAAAAAGAGAGAGAGAGAGAGAGAGAAAAAGAAACTGACTTGACTTCAAAATCATACTTCAGAATCATAGATTACTACTAATTGGTACAAAGGGCCTGAAGACAAAATCTGGTTCCAATCCTCATTCCTGTGAGGTATGTGTTGACTTTTGGCAAGAAAACACTTCTAAGCCTCAAGTTCATCATCTGTAAAAAGGGTATGACACTGTCAAACACTCAAGATGTTTACGAATGTAAAATGAAATCGCATAGTTTAAAACCATGGTGTGAACCTGGACCCAGTGAGTAGATCCCTGGGAGGCAATCTAATGAAATTTGCTACTGGCCTATCTGCTCTCTGATACATTGATACTGGCAGTTAGACAAATGTCAAAAAATATTGGCGAGCTTCTCAAATGGATAGTAAACAGGAAGGATTTAGCTTGGAAATCTACTATTAATAGGATAGAATTCAATGTTTGCAAACCAAAGTGAAAACTGTTTGCTACACTGTGTTTCCTTTTCATCCCACGCCTGCACCATCATCACTAGTTTCAGAGCCCTAATTACTGTGGGTGGAGAGCCCAGTGGTTCCATCCTGCCATTGATTAGAATGAGATTCAACTATCAAATAAGATTTGTTAAAGCGTGTGTTTCTTGCAAGCCAGCTCCTCACCACCCAGCAAATTCTCTCTTCCCCTGGCAACATAACAGGAGATGTTACTTTTATCGTGCGTGGAGGGTGAAGGGGGAGGCAACTGAACACAATTTCTAGCCAGCGTGTGAAAAGTCTGGAAGGAAAACAGTCTTTTATAAAAGGAAATGAGTTGTAAGGTGGAGGAATGAGATTTCAGTGTGACAGGGGTACAATTTCCTGCTTTGAATGAAGGAACAGGGCACCAATTCCGTCAGAGTTGCAGGTGACCCCCACTCAGACAGAGGATATAAAAGTAATCGCTGTCTGCCGCTGTGGAATGGACCCTTCATTTCGAAGCCAGGCTGGTGGGCTGATTAGTTCTGCTAAGTGACTCTGAAGAGACCCATTTGTTTAGCACTACGTGTAATTTTAAAGGAAAGGACATGTCAGCAGCCGGGAGGAGAGTCAAATGAGGTTGTTCCTGAAATAGCAGGAGAAATCTGCAGGTGCCTCTGCCCTGTTTTACTCTATTCCATCTCCACTGACCTATGCTCCTGAAGACTGATGCACCAGCTAAATGGAACCTTCATTTTCTCATTCCTAGAATGACCAGGCAGCCTCCCCAGAGCCCTTGGAAACACATCTTCATTTCACTGTTGCTGGGGACGCCATACTTAACCCTTAATGTTACAAAGCAGTTTTCATCTCCATCAGCTGGCTCTCCCATGGAAGCCCTGTCTGCTCAAAATTCGTATCTCTGATACGTTTCTTTCTTTGTATGTGTGGTAGACTAAAGCTGAACTTTATTATTTCTTGTATTGTACGAATTTGGGAAGTTTGGGTCTGGTTTACTGCTGATTTTCTCATTTTTTGAGATGCATCTTTAAGTTTATTTGAAGCATTTTTTTTTTTTTTTTACTTTTTCATGTAGGAATTTATTGCTATATCCCCTAATTACTGTTTTTTCTGTATCCCCTAGGTTTTGGTATGTTGTATTTTCATTTTAATTTGTTTTTATAATTTTTTAAAATTTCCTTCTCAGTCTCTTCTTTGACCCACTGGTTATTTGGGAACATGTTGTTTAATTTCCACGTTTGTGTATATTTTTCCAGTGTCCGTCTTGTTATTGATTTATAGTTTTATTTCGTTGTATTCAGAGAATACATTTGGTATGATTTCAAATTTTTTTTGAATTTTTAAGACTTGTTTTGTGTTCTGATTTATGGTCTATCTTTGAGAATGATCCATGAACCGAGGGAAAGAATGTGGACCCTGCAGTTCTAATATACGTATGTGTTCTGTGATTACCTAGTAAGTCCATTTGGGGTATAAGGCAGAGGAAGTACGATATTTCTTTGTTGAATTAATGTCTGGTTGATCTATCCAATGCTTAAAGTGGAGTGTGAGGTCTTCAACAACTACTGTATTGGGGTTTCTCTCTCTCTTTGGCTCTGATAATATTTGCTTTGTATATATGGGTGCTCCAGTGCTGAGTGAATATATATTTAGGATTATTTTATCATCTTGGTGAATAGAACCATCTATCATTATGTAATAACCTTCATTGTCTCTTTTACAGTTTTTGTCTTAAAAATCTATTTTATCTGATAGAAGTATAGCTGCTCCTGATCTGTTTTGACTCCATTTGAATGGAATATCTTTTCCTATCCCTTTGTTTTGAGGTGAAGTGTGTTTCTTGAAGACTATACTAGTTGACTCTTGTTTTTTTATTCAGTCTTTTGAATGGAGAGTTTAGTCCATTCACATTTAATGTTATTATTCGTAGGTAAGGACTTTTTAGTGGCAAGTTATTATTTTATTTAAGAATGTTTTGTGGTCCTCTCTTTCTTCCTTTGTTTAAAGTGATTTTCTCTGATAGGTAGTATGTTTTAACTTCTTGATTTTTATATTTAGTGTATTTGTTGTAGGGTACAGAGAATTAGGTTACACTGTTTTAATTAATTAATTAATTTGATTTTAAGTTACCATGAGGCTTGCTGAAAACATTTTATAACCAATTATTTTAAACATATTACAGCTCTGCTCACAAAGAAGCAAAGAAAAATCTAACAGAAATTCTACCCTTTAACTCCATTCCTCCCCACTATTTTTTAACTTTTTGCTGTTTCCATCATGTCTTTGTATACTATCTCTCAAAAATTTTATAGATTTATTTTTGATAGGTTTGTATTTTAGTCTTTTACTCCAGATATAAGTGGTTTATCTAATATTCATAGAGTAATACAGTATTGTGTATCTGTGTACTTACTGCTCTTATCAGCCAGCAGTGGAGTTGGCCAGAACTCAGGTTTTGGTGCAGAAGATACTTTTCAGGCCTGGCTGGTCTAAATGCAGCCTCCATGGGCAGCAGTAGAATTCTGTCCTGTGTACTCCTGTGCCAGGGTGGTGGTGTCCCTAAGTATCAAACCGATGTCCCATAATCATGTCACTCTCTCTTCTCGAGACACACAGCGTCTCTCTCCAGTTGGCATGCTGACGTAGCATTGCCGGGGGATGGAAGAAGGATGATGTAGGTAATGCAAGGTTATCTTTTCCACCCTTCTCAGTGCCTTTCCTTGATATAATGTTAAAATAGGGAGTATGATGGCTCATCTGATTTTTGGTCCTTCCAAAGGTATTTTCTTGGGTGGATAGTTGCTGCATTTTGGTATTCGTGTGGCGGGATGATGCTGGAGGTCTCTATTCAGTCATCTTGCTCTGGCCCCTCTCAGTGCACAGTCTGATACTGGTAAATCTGCACAGTGGATTCTCAGAAGGATCACACCATGTGGTGTGAGTCATATTTCATCTTAATGGAGGTGATTGACACTGGAATTGTAAGCACTTTATGTGCCATATTTTATTCTGTTCTCATGACCATGCTTTGAGGTATGTGGTATTATTTCCTTTATTTTATAGATATAGTAACTGAGATTCAGGGTATTATTAAACTTGTCAGGGTCACAGAGTAAGAGACATGGTCTTAATTTAAACACAGACAGGCTATCTTCAGAACATATGCTCTTAACCACTGTTTTATACTTCCATTTCATAATCATTTTCTTTTCTTTTCTTTTTTTCTTGTAGAGAAAGGTTAATGTACTAAAATCAAACTACAGGTTATAAGCCATATAATCAGATGTGATTATACTAATTCACAGAAACTATTCCAAGTTTTCCTGACTGTAATAACATTTGCCTTGAAATAAGTTGGGACCGTAATTTGTATGTCTCCCCGAAGTTAGTGTGTTTGAAAACTTAATATCCAAAGCAATAGTGTTGACGAGTGGGATCCTTATGAGGTGACTAGGTCATGATGGATCTGCCTTTCTGAAAAGATTAATATAATTATTGGGGAAGTGGGTTAGTTATTGCTGCAAGGAGTTTCTGATAAGAAGGTAGAATTAAACTACCATTTCTTTCTCACTCTCTCTGGAGCACTCTTGGCCATGAGGTTCTTTCTTCCACCTTACAACACAGCAAGATACTGCTCCTTGGTCTTGAACTTCTCAACCTCTAGAATGTTAAGCCAAATTAATTTATGTTCATTTTAAATTACCCAGTGTGTGGTATTCTGTTATAGCATCACAAATGGATTAATATGGAAAGTTGTTATTGAGAAGTAGGATTGTTGCTATAATAAATACCCAAAAAAAAGTATAAGAAGTTTTGGAACTAGATATTGGGTAAAGGCTGGAAGAATTTGGAATAGCCAGCTATAAAAAAGTATAGATTTCTATACATGAAATGTTAAAAGCAATTCTGCTGAGGACCCAGAGGAAGATGAAAGCTGTAGGGAGAGCCCAACTCTTCTTAAGGATGACTTACGTGGTCACTACCAGAATGTCGCTGGAAATAGAGGCGGTAAGGGGAATTCAGACAAGGTCTCAGACAGTGAAAAGGAATATCTTGTTGCAAACTGGTAAAGGTCATCCTTGTTATAAAATGGCAAAGAAATTGGCTGAATTGTGCCTATGTCCAAGGGCTTATGAAAGGCGGAATTTAAGAGCAGAGCAATGAACTAGGATTATCACACAGAGGAAATACCTGAGCAGCAAATCGTTCAAGGTTCTGCATGACTTCTTTTGGCTACTTCTAGTAAAATAAGAGAAGAGAGAAATTACTTACAGATAGAATTTATAATTAAGTGGGAAACAGAATGGAAAGATCTAAAAAAACTCTAAGCCTGGCCATGCAAAGTATAAAAATGTATGTTTGAGAAAGAATAACCAGAGCGTGGCCAAGTGACCATTTGTTAAAAAGATTAATATGGATTAAAGGAGGCCAAGGGGAGAATGACCCTGACAGCATTTCAGAGATCTTAAAGACAAGCTGGGACTCTGAGGGCAAACTTTCCAGAGAGACAGCCATGGGACCTCAGCATTTCCATGTCCCAGAGCCTCATGACACTGTCTCCTGCATTCAGCTCCCTCAAGCATGGCTCAAGTGGGCCCAGGTCGCTGCTCGAGAGCACAAGCAATAAGCCTTGGCAGTAACCCTTGTTGTGTGACCTCTGCAGAGGCACAGATTGCATGAGCCACAGCAGCCTCCACCTAGATTTCAAGGGATATATTGGAAAGCCTGGGGGCTCAGGTAAACATTTGCTACATGGGCAGAGTCACTGCAGAGAGTTCCCACAAGGGCAATGCCTAGTGGATCAGTGGGAGTGGGGCAGTTTTCATGATCACAGAGCTGCAACTCTGTGCTGGAAAGGCTGCAGTATGGAAGGACTGAGCCCACAAAAATGATAGGAGGAGGGTTTATAGGGGCTTTGGGGAGCCCATCACCTGCCCTGCAATGTCTAGGATGCAGAATAGGGAGTCAAAATTATTCTCCAGTTTTAAGACTATTGTTTTCCTTGTTTGGTTTTGGATTTATTTAGCACCAGTTATCCTTTCCTTTTTTCTTGTTTCTTCCTTTTGGGATGAGAACGTCTATTCTATGCCAATCCCACTATTGTCTTTTGGAAGCATACAGCTTGTCAACTTCACAGGCTCACAGTTGGAGAGGAATGTGCCCTGGGATGAATCATGCCTTGAATCTCACCCATAACTGATTCAGATGAGACTCTGTATTTTGAACTTTTAAAGTGATGCTGGAAGGTGTTAAGACGACTAAGACTCTGGGGCTGTTGGAATAGAATGAATGTATTTTGCATGTGAGAAGAACATAAAGTTGTGGGGGTCAGGAGTGGAAAGCTATGGTTTGAATTCCCCCGATTTCAGGTGTTGGAAACTTAATCCCCAGTGTGACGGTGTTCAGAAGTGAGACTGTTAAGCAGTGATTAGGTCATAAGGGATCTGCCCTCATGAATCTATTAACACCACTATTGCAGGAGTGGATTAGCTGTCCTAAAAGTGATTTCCAGATAAAAGGATCAGTCTGGCCCCTTAACTTGTTCTCTCCTCTGTCTTCACCAAGTGATTTCTCCCACCTGTCATGATGCAGCAAGAAGGACCTCATCAGCAATGGTGCCTCAGTCTCTGACTTCCCAGCCTCCAGAATTGTGAACCAAATAAAAATTTCTGTTCATTATAAATTATCCAGCCTCAGATACTATTTTATAGTAGCAGAAAACAGGCTAAGAAAATTGGCTATTAGATCTTTGGCAATTTTGTGTTCATGCTGAAATTCCACTTAAAAATACTTGCAAAGATAGGACCTAAAATTCAGCCATAATCAACCAGCTGTCAAGTTCTCCAAGCCTCTTGCTTCATTTACTTTCTCTGAAAAAATCTTGAGTTAATGCTTATGCCTCCTCCCCTGCCGCCCAGACCAATCTCACTAGCCCTTTGAGATTTTGTTAAAAGCCCAACACCCTGTCTTCCAGGACAATTATTAGATGGTCTTAGTAACATGAGCTGAATAAAAATGGACACATTACACAGCCTTGATTCCTCTAACAGTGATTGGAAATAGATCGAAAAGGCTGAGGCACTAACTCAACTAGCCATTCCATCATCAGCTTGTCTCAGGGTAGTAATAAACTTCTTGGTCTGCTAAATTTATGGAGTAGAAGTGCAAGCACGGCCTCCCAGTGGTACCCATGGCTTTGATCAGGTCAATAACAGTGGTCTAAGGTCTGCATGCTGACCATTATAAGCGTCCTGTGGACTCCAACCAATGTGCTGTCATTAGTGATTGCTTCCACACTAGTTCCTTAGCTGAGAAAATAAATCAAGCTGCCCAAGCTGGGGGATTTGCACGAGATTGCATGTGAGTGTTTTCCATGTAGAAGTGTAAGACTGAGGGTTTAACACCCACATACCTTGTATATTTATATACTCCACCAGTTAGACAGTAACAGTGGGTCATGGAAGAGCCGAACCAGTGCAGTTATGTGTCACTGTCTCGTCTAGTTAAAGGTAATACTTCTAGCTTTGCAAGGGCAATGGTGGCCTTTGCTATCATGGGGAAAGAAAAATCATCAGGTTATCTGATTTATGAAATTAATTGGCATATGATGCCCAAGCTGCATTTTTGTCTGTAAGGGATGTTATAATATAGTTGACTTTACATCACATTGGCAAGGCAAGCTGTACTGGTCCTTGAAGGATCAAGCTTACTCCGTTACTATTACCTTTGCAGGTCCAATTCCATCTGTGATGGATTTTTCCATCTTGATTGCCTGGACGACTCTTCCTCTTCCTTCAGATGACTGTTCAGGAGCACTTTCTTAGGGATCCGATATTGGACCTGGCTAGCTAAATCTCCATACCTACCCCCACCACATATGAATGCTCATTGCAATGTGGCCAAATATATTTGATCACTCTTGGATTTCTGTCTGCCTCTCCTTGTTCATTGTTATGTCCCCATTGCCTAGCCCAGTTTCTACCATACAGTAGAAATATAATAGATATTACAAGAAAGAGTATAATAAGAAAAATACTGAAGAGAAACCAGGAAAGATGCATACTCTCTTTATCAAAATGTATGATGAGAATTGCCCATCTCACATTCCAAACTCATTCATGTATTTCCTTCTTTTTCTCCAACATTAATTTCTTAATCTTCCACTATTTTCTGGCATTTGCTGGGACCTCTGTCTAGAATGGTAAATAAAGCAAACATAAATACATATCTATATACAAATAATATTTAATGCCTTTCATTGTCTCTCTGATAGAAATAATGATATATATATATGTTAAAATCCATAATCCATCATAAAATATTTATTAAAAATAGAATGGTAGTAATCTTAACCCCATATGTATATGGTAACATTTGGTAGCTTTATGTTTGTTCACTTTAAGAGTCTAGGGAATCAATCCATAGAAAGGGATGTTGTACAATTGCTCAAAAATTTAGAAACAAATTCTTTTGGAAGGAGCTTCGGTTATATAAGTGATCATCAGGATACATGATGATTAAAAACCAACAAAAACTAGCAGTGCAGTGGGCACCTGTAGTCCTAGAAAACCTGAGGCAGGAGAAAAGGGTAAACCCAGGAGTCTGAGGTTACTGTGAACTAGGCTGACAGCACTGCACTCTGGCCTAGGTGACAGAATGAGACTCTGTCTTAAGACAAAAACAAACAAACAAAAAACCCCCCGTCTTTTGTAGACTAAGAATGATGTATTTTAAATGATTTTTTTTTTTAATGTAAAATAAGGATTTCCTCCTTCAGGGGATTAGAACCTTTGGAAACCATTGCTCAACAGTGGTTATAGTATGAAGAAAATAAACATGTGTTTTGGAAAAAAACTAAGGCATTTGGATGTTCAGTGTATGCATGTAGATGATGTGTTAGTACATCGTGGAGGGTTGTCTAGAGCAACAGTTGGGTGTCAGCGGAAAAACTTGAAATTCTCACAGCACCATATTGAATACAAGCCAAACATAACAAAGTACATCTGTCTTGCTTTCTAGAGAGATCTAAGAAATTCATTTTTCTGCCAACTAGATGCAATTTCTATTGAATTTTTCTATGTTAAGCAAGTTAAGATTGAGTTTTCACTCATGTGACTTTTACTGGCCAGTTGCTTGTTTAGGAGGAATAATGAAGCAGCATAGCCTATCTCTAATAAGAGATTTCAATTAATATTTATGCACCCAACCAGACTGCACCTCAATTTATAAGAGAAATTCTAACAGAGATGAGCAAAGCGATTTCCTCCAGCTCCATAATAGTCAGAGATTTCAACACTCCTTTGGCAGTGTTGGATAGATCCTCCAATAAGAAGCTGAGCAAAGAAATTTTACATTTAAACGTAACCAACATTTGGATCAAGCAGACATCTACAGAACATTTCAACCCAACAAAACTGAATACACATACTTCTCATCAGCCCACAGAACACACTCGAAAATCTATCACATCTTAGGTCACAAGTCTAACCTCAGTAAATTTAAAGGAATAGCAATTATTTCTTGTATCTTCTCAGACCACCATGGAATAAAATTTGAACTAAGTAACAACAGGAATCTGCATACTCATACAAAAACATGGAATTATGCTGAATGATAGCTGGGTCAGAGATGAGATTAAGAAGGAAATTGCCAAATTTTTGGAACAAAATGACAATGAAGACATGAATTATCAGAACCTCTGGGATACCGCAGAGGCAGTCCTAAGAGGGAAATTTATAGCACTGCAAGCCTTCCTCAAGAGAACGGAAAGAGAGGAAGATAACAACCTAATAGGACATCTCAAGCAACTGGAAAAGGAAGAACATTTCAACCCCAAACCCAGTAGAAGAAAAGAAAGAACCAAAATTAGAGCAGAATTAAATGAAATTAAAAACAAAAGAATTACACAACAGATCAATAAATTAAGAAGTTTGTTTTTTTGAAAAGGTCTATAAAATAGATAAACCTTTGGCTAACCTAACCAGGAAAAAAAAGAGTAAAATCTCTAATCTCATCAATCAGAAATAACAAAGACGAAATAACAACAGACGCCTCAGAAATTCAAAAAATCCTTAATGAATATTACAAGAAACTTTATTCTCAGAAATATGAAAATCTGAAGGAAATTGACCAATACTTGGAAGCATGTCGCCTTCCAAGACATAGCCAGAATCAAGTGGAAATGTTGAACAGGCCCATATCAAGTTCTGAAATAGCATCAACCATACAAAATCTCCCTATAAAGAAAAGCCCGGGACCAGATAGCTTCACATCAGAATTCTACCAAACCTTTAAAGAGGAACTAGTACCTATATTACTCAGCCTGTTCCAAAATGTAGAAAAAGAAGGAAGACTACCCAACACGTTCTAAGAAGCAAACATCACCCTGATCCCCAAACCAGGAAAAGACCCAACAAGAAAAGAAAATTATAGACCAATATCACTAATGAATATAGATGCAAAATATTCAACAAGAACCTAACAAACAGAATCCAGCAACACATCAAACAAATTATACCTCATAACCAAGTCGGTTTTATCCCAGTGTCTCAAGGCTGGTTCAATATACATAAATCTATAATTCAGCACATAAACAAATTAAAAAACAAAGACCATATGATTCTCTCAATCAATGCAGAAAAAGCTTTTGATAATATCTAGCATCCCTTCATGATCAGAACACTTAAGAAAATTGGTATAGAAGGGACATTTCTTAAACTGATAGAGGCCATCTACAGCAAACCCACAGCCAATATCGTATTGAATAGAATTAAAGTGAAATCATTTCCACTCAGATCAGGAACCAGACAAGGCTTCCCATTGTCTCTACTGCTCTTTAACATTGTAATGAAAGTTTTAGCCATCTCAATTAGGGAAGAAAAGGCGATCAAGGATATCCATATAGGGTCAGAAGAGATCAAACTTTCGTTCTTCACAGATGATACGATTGTATATCTGGGAAACACCAGGGATTCTACTACAAAACTCTTAGAAGTGATCAAGGAATACAGCAGTGTCTCAATAAATCTGTAGCCTTTATATATACCAACAATAGTCAAGCTGAAAAAATAGTTAAGGACTCTATTCCATTCACAGTAGTGCCAAAGAAGGGGGTTTATCTAACAAAGGACATGAAAGAGCTCTATAAAGAGTACTATGAAACTCTAAGAAAAGAAATAGCTGAAAATGTTAACAAATGGAAAAACATACCATGCTCGTGGCTGGGAAGAATCAACATTGTTAAAATTTCCATACTACACAAAGCAATATACAATTTTAATGCAATCCCTATTAAAGCTCCACTGTCATACTTTAAAAATCATGAAAAAATAATACTTAATTTTATATGGAATCAGAAAAAAACCTCGAATAGGAAAGATATTACTCAGAAATAAAAACAAAGCAGCATAAATCACACTACCAGAGCTCAGACTATACTATACTATAAATTGATACTGATTAAAACAGCATGGTACTGGCACAAAAACAGAGAAGTAGATGTCTGGAACAGAATAGAGAACCAAGAGATGAATCCAGCTACTTACCGTTCTTTGATCTTTGACAAGCCAATTAAAAACATTCAGTGGGGAAAAGATTCCCTATTTAACAAATGGTGCTGGGTGAACTGGCTGGCAACCTGTAGAAGACTGAAACTGGACCCACACCTTTCACCATTAACTAAGATAGACTCTCACTGGATTAAAGATTTAAACTTAAGACATGAAACTAAAAAAATACTGGAAGAGAGTGCAGGGAAAACCCTTGAAGAAATCGGTCTGGGTGAGTATTTTATGAGGAGGACCCCCGGGCAATTGAAGCAGCTTCAAAAATACACTACTGGGACCTGATCAAACTAAAAAGCTTCTGCACAGCCAAGAACACAGTAAGTAAAGCAAGCAGACAGCTCTCAGAATGGGAGAAGATATTTGCAGGTTATGTCTCTGTAGGAATGCGGAAAACCGGACCAAATGAAAAATCTGTAAACCCCCCTGCATCCCCTGGCCATTGTGTTTGTAGTTCTCAGCCATCACCCAACCCACATCCTGGGGCGCACTCTGGAACAACTGTGTTAACGGTTCCCAGAACCTGCCCCACCTGTTCCCACCCCCATCCTGGAAGTTGTAACGACCTTGTTTTTGCAAGATAGCCCACCTGCGCGTGGGACGTGTGGTTTTTCTGCTTAAAAGGAGCTTGGAGCCCAGGCTCGGGGCAGACTCCTGTAACCCTGTCCGTCTGGGTGCTGCACTCGAATAAAATCCTCTTGCTTTTGCATCAAGGAACGACTCTGCGCTTGATTGGGTGCCCTCCTCATCCCAGAGGGTCTTTCAGACCCTTACATCTCCGACAAAGGTTTAATAACCAGAATCCACAGAGAACTTAAACGTATAAGCAAGAAAAGAACAAGTGATCCCATCACAGGCTGGGCAAGGGACTTGAAGAGAAACTTCTCTGAAGAAGACAGGCACACGGCCTACAGACATATGAAAAAATGCTCATCATCTTTAATCATCAGAGAAATGCAAATCAAAACTACTTTGAAATATAATCTAACTCCAGTAAGATTATCCCATATCACAAAATCCCAAGACCAGAGATGTTGGCGTGGATGTGGAGAAAAGGGAACACTTCTACACTGATAGTGGGAATGCAAATTAATACATTCCTTTTAGAAAGATGTTTGGAGAACACTTAGAGATCTGAAAATAGATCTGCCACCAATCCTATAATTTCTCTACTAGGTATATACCCGGAAGACCAAAAATCACATAACAAAGATATTTGTACCAGAATGTTTATTGCAGCCCAATTCATAAAATTGCTAAGTCATGAAAAAAGCCCAAGTGCCCATTGATCCACAAATGGATTAATACATTGTGGTATATGTACACCATGGAATATTATGCAGCCTTAAAGAAAGATGGAGACTTTACCTCTTTCATGTTTACATGGATTTAGCTGGAACATATTCTTCTTAGTAAAGTATCTCAAGAATGGAAGGAAAAGTATCCAGTGTACTCAGCCCTACTATGAAACTAATTTATGGCTTTCACATGAAAGCTATAACCCAGTTATAACCTAAGAATATGGAGAAGGGGGAGAGGAAGGGGAGGGAGCAGGTAAGATGGGCGGAGGGAGGGTGATTGGTGGGATTACACCTGTGGTGCATCTTACAAGGGTACATGTGGAATTCAGTAAATGTAGAATGTAAATGTCTGAACACAATAACTAAGAAAATGCCAGGAAGGCTATGTTAACCAGTGTGATGAAAATGTATCAAACGGTCTATAAAACCAGTGTATGGTGCCCCATGATCGCATTAATGTACACAGCTATGATTTAATAATAAAATAAAATAAAATAAACTTATTCTTGCAACATGCAGAGATAATCAGTGTGAACATTTTGGGACATTTCTCTCTAACCACCTTGTTTACATTAAGAGAAAATTAGAGTTACGACTTATAAGACTTATAAGCCTTTCCAGGCTTATTTTTCATCATTCTCCTTCATGCAGATCCAGCAACAGACTGGTTTTTTTTTTCTATAGTTTTGAAAATACCCATCTTCTTACAACAATCACCCTTCTTCCTCTTGCAGAACACTTTTCTGATTTCTGCTAGTCACTAACGCAATTGTCATATCCTTTGTAACTCCTTCTTTGAGATACTTAAGTTGCATTATTTGTTTCTTTCTCTGTATGGTGCTTGTTACATTTACAGGCTTGTTATTTTATGTTTGTAGTGGACATTATTAAGTTTGTACTGGACGTTTAAACCCCCCCCCCCGCCGCCCCCTTTGCACACTGAGCGTCTCACTTTTGGCTATTTCTGCTCCATTATTGCCTTTCCCACCTGTGATTTGATATGCACTGTACACCCTGTACATAAATATAAAATAAATGAAACACGCTATGGACTTTTATTTTTGTGTCAGATTCAGACGCAGGAAGAGAGGCACCAGTAAGTTACATCAATTGTCCAGGGACACACTGGTCTGCTGCTTTTACTTTCTTCAAGGACAAAGAAAAGTCAGTAGTTTTCTCTGTCTTTCAGGTAAATTAAACACAAATAGTGGTTTACGCTTGTAATCCTACTACTTTGGGAAGCCCAGGCTGGTGAATTGACTGAGCTCAGGAATTTGAGAGCATCTTGAGCAAGAGCGAGACCCCCATCTCTACTTAAAATAGAAAAACTACACAAATGTTCTGGCAGACGCCTGTAGTCCTAGCTACTCAAGAGCCTGAGACAAGAGGATCACTCCAACCTAGGAGTTAAAGGTTGCTGTGAGCTATGATGCCAGGACGCTCTACCCAGAGCAACCGAGTGAGACTCTGCACCAAAAAAAATAAAATAAAATAAACGCACATGATCTAGTTTTGCATCTAGGAGAAGTATTTGTAATATTGATTTTCCAAAATGAAAGTGAGTGTTACCAATCATTGGAGCCTTGTAACAAACTTAAGTTAATTCTTTCATCAGACATGAGCTGCAGTTGAATATTCCCTGAAGCTTGGCTTCATTCCATTCATTCCAGCAGCTGCTCTTCTCGGGACAAACTTTTTATTTTCTGAACTGGTTGATCTACCCAATGGCCGGGTGGTTTGTGTCACATGTGCAGGTATGTTTGTTTTATTATGGCCAACAAAGAAGCAGAGAAAAAGGGAGCCCTTGTCAGAGAAAAGTTCCCTTCACACTATTCGCTCCCTCCCTTTCCTCCCCTAACTTTGCTTTGCTAAACTGTGACTGTGTGATTGTACCACCTTCTCCTGAAAGAAGACAGGAAGATAAAAGCTCTCACTTTTGTAGCTAAAGAGCATGTTCTCACCAAACTCATTCCAGCAAGGCACAATAGAGCCTGTCGCAAACGCAAGAGCAATGCGATCCCTCTACAAAGAACATCTTCCACTTGCCACCTTCTGTGCTTTTGGGTAGTTTGCTTGTTTGTTTATTTGAGAAAATGACACAGTCATAAAGAAAAACAAGAGGTACATGGGTTTTGTTCACCCAGTAATAACCAATAGATAATTGTAAATGAATTTCCCTGAAAGCTACTTGAGAGAGATCATATAGTTGCACAAGGAAAAAGAAGGCACAGCCTTACAGAGTCCATTAGTAGATCCAAGGGCTCAAATGTTGCATCTGTCATCTGAGAGGGCATTGTTTTAGCCCATTAGCAGAAAATAAACTCCTTGGTATGATCTGTATTCTCAATCCAGATCATATGTTAAATCATAGCTGTGTTTATTGAGTGCCCACTGTGTACACCAACAGGGGTGTTCCAGCAGTATTCTGTTAATGTGGCCTCTGAGCGCTGTTGTACCAGACCACATACACGGGTCCAAGAGAGTTCTTTTAGATTGTGCTTCAAAGGGGCCTGACTAGAACTAGTAACTCTGGGACCATCTTTTATCAACAATGTAAAAATAAGCAACAAAAAAGCAGATTCAAGATCGCTGTGGTTAGTTTCACTTTGGGTCCTCCACTGGTACTCAGTAGCTGTGAATGATCACACCAATGCTTTTCAAACTTTAGATTGCCAAAGCCCATGCCCAGTATTTCTGAATCTAATAATTTTTTAGTGATGCAGAAGCTGCCAGTTCAAGACACCAGTATGAGAAACACTGCTCGGTATAATTTCCCACAAAACATTTTCTACAACATGAGAATAGTAGCAATGAATGCTACCTTGGTCATAGACTTCTCTTTCTGGTATTTTTCTTCTTATTAATTAATTGAAACTCCTTGAATGACAATAAAACTTAAATGAAATATTTTCCTAGTTAGATCACCCAGTCCTAGACGTAACTTCTCTAAACTCAGTAAAATGACGTAATTTAATTCCAGTTAGCAAGGCAGAATGTGTGGAACTTCATTCATTTGCTCATCTGATCTTTTTTTTAATTCAACATGTATTCAACATATATTTGCGGTAGTCAGATCTTGTGCTCTGCAGTGGAGATATAAAGGTGAAAATATCGTGAATAGTTTCTGGGAATCAAAATCTAGTGAATATCCCAGTACCATATATAATGACAACAGCAAGCACAGAGATTAGATGGGGATGCCAATCTACTATCACCAGATTGGAGGGGGATGCCAAGAAAGCCTTCCAGAGTATCTGTGTCCGTGACACATTGGATGAACTCATGCATCTGATGGGGCCAGTGTTTAGCTCCTAGAATGGGGCTATGGCAAGACATGGAACAATATTCTCTGCTTTTATTTAGGTGTAATTGACATACAAAAAATTATACACATTTAATGCATGTATCTTGGTCACTTTGGATATACATACATATCCATGGTACCTCACCATAACCAAAGTACTGAACGTAGCTCATAAATTCCTTTGTGTTCTTTTGATTTTTTTCTAATAAGAACACTAAAAATCTATTCTACCATATTAGATCAGACAATGAAGTTCATAAATTCATCCTAGAAAAAGTGCTATCTACCTCATTGCTGAAGATCACTGTGTTCTTTGAAGTATTCCACTTGGGAAGCTATGCACCGATGCCAGTGCCTAGTCTAAACTTCAAAGCACTTTTTCTAGGATGAGTTCGTGAAGTTAATTGTTCAGTCTCATACAGTATCTTAAACTGTACATTTTTTTTTTTTTTTTGAGACAGAACTTCACTTTGTTGCCCTGGATAGAGTGCTGTGATGTAATAGGTCACAGCAGCCTCAAACTCTTGGGCTCAAGCGATTCGCTTGCCTCAGCCTCCCAAGTAGCTGCGACTACAGGCTCCTGCTACAACGCCGGCTATTTTTTGGTTGTAGTTGTCATTGTTGTTTGGCAGGCCCCGGCTTGGTTCGATCCTGCCAGTCTCTGTGTATGTGGCCTGCGCCCTAGTCGGTAAGCTATAGGTGCAGAGCCTGAAATTATTCAGCTTGCTTAACAGAAACTGTGTATCAGTTAAAAAACAATTCCCTTTTCTCCCTCCCCCAGGCCCCTGGTGGGCATCATTCTATTCTCTGCCTCTGTGAGTTTGGCTATTTTAGACACCTCCTGTAAGAGGAATTATGTAATATTTTTCCTTCTGTGACTAGCTTAACTCACTTAGCATAATGTCCTTCAGACTCATTCGTGTTGTCCCAAATGGCAGGATTTGCTTGATTTTCAAGGCTGGCTAATATTCCATCCTAGATACATACCACATTTTCTTCGTTCGTTCATCATCTGTGGGCGTTTGGGTTGTTTCTGTATCTTGGCTATTGTGAATACTGTTGCAGTGTAGCCACTATGAAAAACAGAGCTAAGATTTCTCAAAAAAATTAAAAATAGAATTACTATATAATATAACAATCCAATTTCTCAATTTATATCCCAAAGAATAGAGCAGATTTTTTTTTTAATTTTTTTTTTTGACAAGGACCCAATGTAAAGGATTAGGAGAATCTGTCATAGGAGTTGCTCCGCCCTCTAACTTTGAATCTTGATTGGGTCACTTGAGATGTGTATGACCTTGGGCAAGTCCCTATAGCCCATTTTTAAAAATTTGTAATGTATGGAAAATAATAATGCTTATGTTAAGGATCAAATTCAAGATAATTAATACGCTTAAGTTCCTAGCATTTTGACTATTGGTTACACAGATAGTATCAAGTGCCAGACAGGAGCAAGATTAATAATGAATATCAAAATAGTTAAACACAATTTATAACTCTGCACTGGATAAAGGGACTGGAAAGGCAAGATTCTCTTATTGGTAACAGGATTATAAAATGAATTTGTGCAGCAGCCTTGCCCAACATTTGCTTATTTAGTTTGTAAGCTAATATTTCTGTGTAGCAGAATATTCATTGAGCTTTCTGTTTGAAAGCAAACAGAAGAAAGTTTTATCCTTTAACCTTTCAAAGGCTCAGGGATTGTGGCTAGTCTGGCCATTTTTACCAGGCCACAGGCCCTGTAAAGATGTGAGCCACCTTTCTTCACGTCTATAATCCTTCACATTCACACAAGCCTTAGACACAGAAAGTGTCCATCCGTGAATACTGAACAGATGAACAATCCAAGTTTTGTTTTAATTTTGTGCTTCTAGTTATTGAATCACATTATCAAAATGCATTAAGCTTGAACTATGCATCTGAAACAAAGATAAAATGTTTGATATGTAAAATGATAAATTCTATTAAAATGCTTTGCTCATTATGCACATTGTTAATTCTTTAAGGCAGTTGCAAACGTTCCAGTTAAAAAGGATTCTGTCCACAATATTATTTGAATTGTTGGCTTATAGTTAAGGCCCAAGACAAGGGAAGTAGCCTTAGTGTTGTCGGCATTTTTCTTTTTTAAGAGCATTGATAATTGTTTGCAAAGTCTTCAATTAATATTGGATGAGTGAATGCAGCTGGATTTTGTTTTTCTGGTATTTTTCTTTATATTACCATTCCTAAAAAGGAAGCTATAGCATTTATGAGATCGATTCTTGGGATTAGGAATGAGCTCACCACATAGAAATATTAACACATGGCCATGATGCTTAAAATGTAACTAGAACTTCAAGCTCTCTTAATTTTGTGCTCTTCTTACTGTGTGCTGTCTTTATAGTTTTAGCCTAGAGAACACTTTTTTTTTTTTTTTTAGACCGAGTCTTACTCTGTTGCCCTGGATATAGTACCATAGTGCCTTGATGTCATAGCTCACAGCAACCTCAAACTTTTGGGCTTAAAACCATCCTCTTGCCTCAGCCTCCCAATTAGTTGGGACTGCAGGTGCCCACAATGAGGCCCAGCTAGTTTTTCTATTTTTAGTAGAGATGAGGTCTCACTCTGACTGGTCTGGAACTCCAGAGTTCACATGATCCACCTGCCTTGGTCTCTAGGATTACAGGTGTAAACCACTTGGTCTGGCCTAGCGCGGCTTTTCATATGATTTTTGTTATAAAAGTGACCTATAAACTGGCACTATCCATAAATTCGATCTTAGCATTCCCTCATTTTAAGGAAACTATAGACATTTATCTTTAAATTGGCAACACTGGTGTCAAAATGTTTCTTTGATGCTAGAGGACCCATTTTGTGCCACTCTGTTTAATAAACACTTTCGATTTTGCAAAGGCCTTTTGTTGTGCTTGATAATTTTTGTAAAACTTGGTCTACTGGTACTTCAGTTGATACTGAAAGTACAGGATTTGGACATATGTGAACTTCTTTCTCTTTTCCCAGTATCTATAACTTCCAGAATGTGTATTCTTTTTTTTTTTTTTGGCCAGGGCTGGGTTTGAACCCGCCACCTCCGGCATATGGGACCGGCGCCCTACCGGCTGAGCCACAGGCGCCGCCCAAGAATGTGTATTCTTGAGTGATGTTTAATCTCTCTCAGCCTCACCATTTACTGAAATTCAATAGTAAGGATAAACTTCCAAGTTCCATATGATGCAAACAGAATCCTCAGACCCGGGTTGTATAATATTAAGATTCAAGGGCTCCAGGGTTCTATGAAAATATTTTCCATACCGTGGAGTTAATCATGATGTTCTCTGTGGTAAAATTTTTTGGAGTAGAAACAGTGGAAGGATGAATAGATCCAAAAAAGGGAAGCTCTATGAGTGACAGTAAAAGGATTTTAAATGAGGAACTGATACATGTAATTGTATTAATTCCGTAAATGGAAAAGCAAATGCTGATGTCTTCATACAGCCAGCCAAAATTATCTTACAATATCCCTTGCTGCTGCAGAGTGAGTGAAGGGGTCCTCCCCTTGTGGGTAAGCACAACAGCCATTAATTTTAATGAGAGGTATGTTTTGTTTTCTGTTTAGATGTGGAGATTGTTGGGCTGAGCACCTTGAACTACGGGATGGCCTGAATTGAATGATAAAAGCATCATCTCTCAGGTAAATAATGCACTAATCAGGAGGTCTCTCTGTACCAAGATGCCATGGACAATGATTGCTAAGTAGCTATTAAGTCAATAAATAAAGCCCTAATTTACAATCAGTAGCATTGATACTAAGTACAAGTCAACTCAAGATCTCGAAGATCTCAAAGCTGCTATTTATTATCCTCATGAAGAGAGGCATACCTCATATCCAACAGTAAAAAGGAAAAGCCATTTCATAATGGCTTTCATGCAGCACAAAATCTTCTTTTCTTCCAATAAGGTGATAACATGCTATGTGATCTTTTTACTTTGAGGCTGGCCTGACACAAGAGTGCTCAATCGCTCCAGGGCACTCTTAAGCTGCTTTGGTTCCACACATATATGGTGAAATAAGTGTGTGTGTGTATGTGTATTTAATTTTGGTTTAATATGAGGGTACATACGATTAGATTACATTATATGCATTTGTAAAGTCAAGTTCAAAGTCTGAGTGGTAGTTGAGTCCTTTACCCAGGAAGTGTGCCATATATCCGTACATTGTACCAATAGGTGGGAACTTACTGAGCCCTCCCCCCTTCTTTTTTTTTTTTTTTAATTTTTTTATTAAATCATAACTGTATACAATGATATGATTATGGGGCATCATACACTCACTTCATAAACCATTTGACACATTTTTATCACAGTGGTTAACATAGCCTTTCCGGCGTTATCTCAGTTACTGTGCCAAAACATTTATATTCCACATTTACCAAGTTTCGCAAATACCCCTGTAATATGCACCACAGGTGTGATCCCACCGATTACCCTCCCTCTACCCACCCCCCCCTTTCCCACTTTCCCCTATTGTTAAATTGTAGCTGGGTTATAGCTTTCATGTGAGAGTCCCAAATTAGTTTCATAGTAGGGCTGTGTACATTGGGTATTTTTTCTTCCATTCTTGGGATACTTTACTAAGAAGAATATGTTCCAGCTCCATCCATGTAAACATGAAAGAGGTAAAGTCTCCATCTTTCTTTAAGGCTGCATAGTATTCCATGGTATACATATACCACAATTTATTAATCCATTCGTGGATCGATGGGCACTTGGGCTTTTTCCATGACTTAGCAATTATGAATTGGGCTGCAATAAACATTCTGGTACAAATATCTTTGTTATGTTGTGATTTTTGGTCTTCTGGGTATATGCCCAGCAGAGGAATTACAGGATTGAATGGCAGATCTATTTTTAGATCTCTGAGTGTTCTCCATATATCTTTCCAAAAGGAATGTATTAATTTGCATTCCCACCAGCAGTGCAGAAGTGTTCCCTTTTCTCCGCATCCACGCCAACATCTCTGGTCTTGAGATTTTGTGATATAGGCTAGTCTCATTGGAGTTAGATGATATCTCAAAGTAGTTTTGATTTGCATTTCTCTGATGATTAAAGATGATGAGCATTTTTTCATATGTCTGAAGGCCGTGCACCTGTCTTCTTCAGAGAAGTTTCTCTTCAAATCCCTTGCCCAGCCTGCAATGGGATCCCTTGTTTTTTTCTTGCTGATGCGTTTGAGTTCTCTGTGGATTCTGGTTATTAAACCTTTGTCAGAGTTATACCCTGCAAATATCTTCTCCCATTCTGAGGGCTGTCTGCTTGCTCTGCTTACTGTGTTCTTAGCTGTGCAGAAGCTTTTTAGTTTGATCAAGTCCCAGTAGTGTATTTTTGAAGCTGCTTCAATTGCCCGGGGGGTTCTCCTCATGAAATACTCACCCAGACCAATTTCTTCAAGGGTTTTCCCTGCATTCTCCTCTAGTATTTTTATAGTTTCATGTCTTAAGTTTAAATCTTTAATCCAATGAGAGTCTATCTTAGTTAATGGTGAAAGGTGTGGGTCCAATTTCAGTCTTCTGCAGGTTGCCAGCCAGTTCACCCAGCACCATTTGTTAAATAGGGAATCTTTTCCCCACTGAATGTTTTTAATTGGCTTGTCAAAAATCAAATAGCGGTAAGTAGCTGGATTCATCTCTTGGTTCTCTATTCTATTCCAGATATCTACTTCTCTGTTTTTGTGCCAATACCATGATGTTTTGATCACTATCGATTTGTAGTAAAGTCTGAGGTCTGGTAGTGTGATTCCTCCTCTTTTGTTTTTATTTCTGAGTAATGTCTTGGCTATTCGAGGTTTTTTCTGATTCCATATAAAACGAAGTAATGTTTTTTCAAGATCTTTAAAATATGACAGTGGAGCTTTAATAGGGAGTGCGTTGAAATTATATATTGCTTTGGGTAGTATGGACATTTTGATAATGTTGATTCTTCCTAGCCATGAGCATGGTATGTTTTTCCATTTGTTAACATTTTCAACTATTTCTTTTCTTAGAGTTTCATAGTTCTCTTTATAGAGATCTTTCACGTCTTTTGTTAGGTAAATTCCCAAATATTTCATCTTCTTTGGCACTACTGTGAATGGGATAGAGTCCTTAACTGCTTTTTCAATTTGACTGTTGTTGGTGTATATAAAGGCTACCGATTTATGAATGTTGATTTTGTAACCTGAGACGCTGCTGTATTCCTTGATCACTTCTAGGAGTTTTGTAGTAGAGTCCCTAGTGTTTTCCAGATACACAATCATATCATCTGCGAAGAGCGAGAGTTTGATCTCTTCTGACCCTATATGGATACCCTTGATCGCCTTTTCTTCCCTAATTGCGGTGGCTAAAACTTCCATTACAATGTTGAAAAGCAATGGAGACAATGGGCAGCCTTGTCTGGTTCCTGATCTGAGTGGAAATGATTCCAATTTAACTCCATTCAATATGATATTGGCTGTGGGTTTGCTGTAGATAGCCTCTATCAGTTTAAGAAAAGTCCCTTCTAGACCAATTTTCTTGAGTGTTCTGATCATGAAGGGATGCTGGATATTATCAAAAGCTTTTTCTGCATCAATTGAGAGAATCATATGGTCTTTGTTTTTTAATTTGTTTATGTGCTGAATTACATTTATAGATTTACGTATATTGAACCAGCCTTGAGACCCTGGGATAAAACCAACTTGGTCATGATGTATAATTTGTTTGATGTGTTGTTGGATTCTGTTTGTTAGGATCTTGTTGAATATTTTTGCATCTATATTCATTAGTGATATTGGTCTATAATTTTCTTTTCTTGTTGGGTCTTTTCCTGGTTTGGGGATCAGGGTGATATTTGCTTCATAGAACGTGTTGGGTAGTCTTCCTTCTTTTTCTACATTTTGGAACAGGTTGAGTAATATAGGTACTAATTCCTCTTTAAAGGTTTGGTAGAATTCTGACGTGAAACCATCTGGTCCCAGGCTTTTCTTTTTAGGGAGGTTTTGTATAGTTGATGCTATTTCTGAACTTGATATGGGTCTGTTCAACATTTCCACTTGATTCTGGTTAAGTCTTGGAAGGTGGCGTGCTTCCAAGTATCGGTCTATTTCCTTCAGATTTTCATATTTCTGAGAATAAAGTTTCTTGTAATATTCATTAAGGATTTTTTGGATTTCTGATGAGTCTGTGGTTATTTCGTCTTTGTTGTTTCTGATTGATGATATTAGAGATTTTACTCTTTTTTTCCTGATTAGGTTGGCCAGAGGTTTATCTATTTTATTGACCTTTTCAAAAAACCAGCTTTTTGATTTATTGATCTGTTGTATTATTCTTTTGTTTTCAATTTCATTTAATTCTGCTCTAATTTTGGTTATTTCTTTTCTTCTACTGGGTTTGGGGTTGGAATGTTCTTCCTTTTCCAGTTGCGTGAGATGTCCCATTAAGTTGTTAACTTCCTCTCTTTCCGTTCTCTTGAGGAAGGCTTGCAGTGCTATAAATTTCCCTCTTAGAACTGCCTTTGCAGTGTCCCAGAGGTTCTGATAGCTTGTGTCTTCATTGTCATTTTGTTCCAAAAAATTGGTGATTTCTTTCTTAATCTCATCTCTGACCCAGCTATCATTCAACATAAGGTTATTTAACTTCCATGTTTTTGTATGGGTATGCAGATTCCTGTTGTTACTCAATTCAAGTTTTATTCCATGATGGTCCGAGAAGATGCATGGAATAATTTCTATTCCTTTAAATTTACTGAGGTTAGACTTGTGACCTAAAATGTGATCAATTTTGGAGTAAGTTCCGTGGGCTGATGAGAAGTATGTGTATTCAGTTTTGTTGGGATGAAATGTTCTGTAGATGTCTGCTAAATCTAAATATTGGATGGTTAGGTTTAAATCTAAGATTTCTTTGCTCAGCTTCTTTCTGGAGGATCGATCCAACACTGCCAAGGGAGTGTTGAAATCTCCAACGATTATGGAGCTGGAGGAAATCAAGTTACTCATGTCTGTTAGAGTTTCTCTTATAAATTGAGGTGCATTCTGGTTGGGTGCATAGATATTAATAATTGAGATCTCGTCATATTGAGTATTACCCTTAACAAATATGAAGTGACCATTCTTGTCCTTCCTTACTTTTGATGGTTTAAAGCCTATTGTATCTGCAAATAAAATTGCAACACCTGCTTTTTTCTGATTACCATTTGCCTGAAATATGGATGACCATCCTTTCACCCTGAGTCTGTATTTGTCTTTTAAGTTGAGATGTGACTCTTGTATGCAATAAATATCTGGCTTGAGTTTTTGTATCCAGTCAGCTAACCTATGCCTCTTTAGAGGACAGTTTAAGCCATTCACATTGATGGAGAGTATTGATAAGTCTGGTGGAATTTTGGGTATCGAGTTTTTCAAAGGTCCAGTGGACATTTTTAATCCTTTCGCCAGTGTGGAAGTTGGAGTTTGATCTGAAGTTTCTGAGTGAGTTTACTTTTGTGGTATAGGATTGGGTTGGTCATTGTGGAAGATAGGTCTGAGAACATCCTGAAGAGCTGGTTTACTTATGGCAAATTTTTTCAACATATGAATGTCATTGAAGTATTTAATTTCTCCATCATAGATGAAACTCAGTTTAGCTGGATACAAGATCCTGGGTTGAAAGTTTTTTTGCTTTAGGAGATTAAAAGTTGATGACCAGCCTCTTCTTGCTTGAAAAGTTTCAGCAGAGAGATCTGCAGTTATTCTAATATTCTTACCTTTGTACGTTATAGTTTTCTTTCGCCGGGCTGCTTTGAGAATCTTCTCTTTCATGTTAACTTTAGTGAAGCTAATTATGATATGTCTGGGAGATGGCTTATTGGGGTTGAATCGTGCTGGGGTTCTGAAGCTGTCTGCTATCCGAATTTCAGATTCTCTAGGCATGTCTGGAAAATTTTCTTTCATAATTTCATGTAGAAGGACCTCTGTGTCCTTGGCAGCCACTTCATCATTCTCCAAAATTCCTATAACCCTTATGTTGTTTTTTTTCGAATTATCTGAGAGCTCTCTGAGTGAGTGATCCGTTTTTGCTCTCCATTTCTCTTCCTCTTTGAGAGATTGGGAGCGTTCGAAGACTTTATCTTCAATGTCAGAAATCCTTTCTTCTGCTTGCTCCATTCTGTTACTGAGGGATTCTACTGTATTTTTCATATCTTTGAGGGCTGTAAGTTCTTGTTTCAGTGTGTCTAAGTCTTTGGTGGTTTTGTCTTTAAATTCGTTAAATTCTTGAGACAATTTTTGAATTTCTCCTCGAATTCCTAATTCCATTTTATTAATCTTGTCTGCAAACCAAATTCTGAATTCAACTTCTGACATCTCAGCCAGTTGTTTATGAATGGGATCTTCAATCACATCTGCCGTATCTTTTCTTGGGGGGGTTGATCTATTCTGGTTATTCATGTTACCAGAGTTTTTCCGCTGATTCCGCCCCGTGGTTTACTCCCTTTGGTTTTTCCCCTGGGGTTTTATCGAGGGCCCGTACAGTGTTGTGGCCTGAGAAACTGGGGCCCTGTCTGGTGTGGTGGAGCAAAGTGGTTCTGTCTTGTTTTCAGCTGGTTTCTGTTCGATCCTATTGCAACTTCTACTCTGGCTTGAAGTCTCAGCTGTGTGGAAAAATCAGCACTTAAGTCACCCTGCCTGCCCACCTCTGGCCCCAGGTGGAAAAGGAGAATCAAACCTTCCTACAATCGCACACCCAGGGCACCGCCTGAAGAGTCCTCAGTCTATTAGCCCAGTTCAAAAGGTTCGAATCAACTGTCTCAATCGGCACTTGTCTCGGGTGGAAGGGTTCAAGAGGTCTCTGGGAACTGGATCACAGGGGCCTGGTGACTCCTCTGACACAGCTCACCCCAGTGCAGCGTGGAGTCAGGAGGAGCCACCCAGCAAACAGAGCAGTCTGGGAAGGTTGACGTCTCCTTTCCCACTTTGCCCCTCCGTCGGACCCAGTCACTGGTATCTCTGCAGATGGCTAACCCAGTTGCCTTCAGTGAACAGACACTCCAGGGGTTTGCACCTGCCTGAATCGCAAGGAAGTCTGCCAGGCCCCCGCAGACTGCCGCTATCTAGCAGGAGGAGATGGGGCCTGACATCTTTGAGTGTTTGATGCAGGTGATGGGAAGGAGGTGTTCACTCAGGCTTAGCCCCGTCCCTGATGCATGCTGCTAACAGAACAGAACAGAACAGACAACTTTGTGAGGTTCTGTCTCTGTTCCTGTCGTCGCCTACAGGAGACGGGCTGTTTTGAGTTCAAACGTCTTTGCTGTTGGAGAATTGCGTCTGAACACCTCTCTGGGTCGGCCCCGCCCTGGAGGCTTCCGGGTTTGTGAGCCGTGTCACCGGTGGCCTCCTCTGGTTGCCCAGGGAGACAGGGGGTGTGGCCTCAGAATATCCAGAAGTGAGCGTTCTGCCGTTAAAGAAAAAAAGGCTGTTGATCTACCTCCAGGGAACTGCTGCTCTGGTGTGGGCACTCAGGCGACCCTTTTCTCCTCTGTCCCGTGCCCCAGAGTCAGCACTGAGCGGCTGCAGTTTGTGCTGGGTCCACACCCCTCAAGAGATCCCCCAAGAATCAGAACTCTTGGGGGATGGGCCCCCAGACCCCGATTGGGAGTGGGGCGGGGGGAAGCTAGAGTTTCATTCAGTTTCACGCAATACTGCGGTCCGGGGAGGGCTCCTGCACTGCACCGCAGGGAAGTGCCGCCAAGGCTTGATTTCCCCTCAGCAGAGTGCCCTCTCCTCGCTCACGTGTCCCAGAGTCGGCGCTGACCTGACGCAGCTCAGGCACTGTGCACTCCCCTCGAGAAATCACCCAAGGAGCCGAACTCCTGGGGGATAGGCCCTCAGACCCCGAGTGAGAGTAGGGGTTCTTAGCTCTCAGCGGGGAGGCCAGAGTCTGATTCAGTCTTGGGCCCCGTATGCCCGGGGAGGGTTGCTGCACTGCACCGCAGGGAAGCGAGGCGTGACTCCCCCTCAGCCCGGTGCCCTCTCCTCACTCGGCGCGCCTCAGAGTCAATGCTGACCAGTCGCACTCAAGGGGACTGTCCACTCCCCTTGAGAAATCACCCAAGGATCCGAAGTCCTGGGGGACAGGCCTCCAGACCTCAGTGGGCGGGAGGGGAGCACCCGGGATTCAGGGTTGCCGGCAAAGGATTCCCAAAGTTTTATTCAGCCCTATGTCCGGCAGGAGAACGCCACGGCACCCCTGTAGGGGAGGTAGGTCCAGTTTTTAGAAGGTCTCTCCCGTGGAGTGTAGTGGGAGGGCCTTTAATTTCTGCCCGCTTGTTCAATTGTGGGGCTCCACAGCCGGTCTCATGGGGGAGGGGGACTCCCGTCCGCTTGGTGGTGGATTTTGTACCTTTTGTTTGCGTCCTTGTGATCACAACTTGCCTCAGCGGTCTTGATGTGCGTTCTTCAGCCTTCTCTCTTGGTGAGGCTCAAGTCCACCAGGATACTTACTAAATTCCTGTCCCTTAACTCTCCTTCTGGATGGGAGCCTTTGTTGAAAGCTGGCTTCAGTCCGCCATCTTGTCTCAGGCCCCTCCCCCCTTCTTGAATTTAATTGTGTTTTTTTTCTTATTTCGGTTTGTAGTTGTTCATCTACTAGTTTCAAATTATTGAGTACTGTATTGAGTACGCAGAATGCTTGCTTTTCCATCTTTGAGATACTTTACTTAGGAGAATGTTCTCCAAATCCATCCACGTAAATATGAAAGATAAGAGTGTCCGTTTCTTACGGCTGAATAGTGTTTCATGGTATACATATACCACCATTTATTAAACCTTTTATGGGTTAATTGGCACTTGGGTAGTTTCCACATCTTTTTGATTGTGAATTGAGCTGCTGTAAACATTTGAATGAAAATGTCCTTATGGTAAAATGATTTTTTTTTTCTTCTGGGTAGATACTTAGTAATGGGATCACTGGATCAAATAGGAAGTCTTTTAGTTCTTTGAAGATTCTCCATGTTTTTTTTCCAGAAGGGCTGTACTAGTTTGCACTCCTAACAACAATTATAAGACTTTTAGATGGTTAGGATGCAAGTTTCAAAGGATTCATATTATGAGCAATACTTCTAGCTGTATGGGAATTTTCTTTAAAATGTAAAGTTTGCCCAGGCATAGTGGCTTACCTCTGTAATTCTAGCCCTCTGGGAAGCCAAGGTGGGTGTATTACTTGGGCTTAGGAGTTCAAGACCAACCTGAGCAAGAGCAAGACCCTTACTCCACTAAAATTAGAAAAACTATTGGTGGATACTGCGGTGGGTGCTTGCTTATAGTCCTAGTTATTCAGGAGGCTGAGGCAAGAGGATTACTTGAGCCCAAGAATTTGAAGTTGCGGTGAGCTATGATGGTGCCACTGAACTCTAGCCTGGGCAACAGAGTGAGACTCTGTCTCAAAAAAAAAAAAAAAGCAAAATTGTTCTGAATTTCCCTCAACCACTTCATTCAACCCCTCAGCCCAAAATACTTTTTAAAATAAAGATTGGTAAACTTCTATCTTAAAAGCTGTAAATTGGAGGACTGTGGATCAAGTCATGCTTAGTTTGGCTTACACATTAAAAAACAAAAAAACATTGAATATGTCATCACTATTTAAAAACTGGAGTTTTTACCTCTTGAGGGCCCTTGTGTCTCTCCTTTTCCCCTTCATGAGAGGGACTGACTCCTATCTCTCTTTGGAAGTGCTCTAAACTTTCTCTTTGTTCTTCCTAAACAAAATCTCACTTTATTACCTTGAAAAAAGAAATAGAAGCTTCTACAGAAAACAGAAGGTTTAAAGAAGCTCTTAAAATATGATTCAGACATGACTTATTCAAGATAAAGACTGTTCTCCTCAAATGAAGATACCTTATCTGACCCACCAGTTTTCTTTACTTCCCTTTCAGGGCATCAATCTGTCTCCAGCTTTTACTGGATGGGAGAACTCAGATGTCTGAGATTTTTTAGACCCTCTACAAAATCTTCTCCCCATCATGTAAAATGTAAAAACATGCTCTTTAATGCCAACATAAAAAAAAATTGGGGCTATAGCCAAAGTTGAGCTTTTCTCAAAATTCCTATATTTTGGGGAGGAGATTGTTATTTAATTTTTAATTCTGTGCTTCGTAAAGGCTCTCCATAATCTTAGAGTAAGTTTTTTTTTTTTTCTTTAAAACTCAGGTCAGAGATGATACAGCTTAAAGTAGCATAAATAGTTACATCTTATTTAAAATCCTATTATTATTGTTTATGTGTTTAAGTCCATTTCTTAAACAACTTTAATTTACCTTAAATCTAAACTTTACAGAGCTGCAGCCCCAAATTAATCACCTGCGTGACTATTGCCTACTTTTGAACCAGATGCATTGTAGTTTCACATAAATACTGATTATGACTGGATGGATGAATCTACATTATAAATATACTTGTTGGTACCTGTAGCTTCTGTGAGGTAGCTTCTATTTTTATTATTCACATCATCCATAAGGGATGCAGAAATCTGTTTTATTCCGTGAAGTGAAAACAAAGATTAAGGAAGAAGCTAAACTTTTTTTAGCATGGGAGGTATTTATATTCCTTCAGACAGTTGTCTATGAAGAAAAAATTGCAACCAGCCATACACATAAACTGCAGCATATTCATGTTCTCTACCACATGAGGGACAAAGGACAGTGAACCAGGTTCCAGGATGATCACAAAGTAATTTCTCAATAAATACGTGTTTAAAGGCTGGATGGTTGGATATTAAATGAATGCATTTTAAGATTAATGTGATTCCAGACTTCAATAAACTTACATGCTAATGAGGATATGCTCAGGTTCACCATGACCAATCATGCCAATTAAGAACAAGGTCCCCCTCTTGGCTGTAATTAGTCATAAAATGCAACTTTTCCAGGCAGATACATTGCCAAGCTTGTGCCTCCTTATTGAACTAATTATATACAGACCTGTGCCAAGGAGCATTGCCCAAAAGCCAGAGTGGCATTTGCACCTCCACTCACTCATCATGGTGTCCTCTATTTAGAAGCCCATGAGTTCAGTTCCATTGTTTTATTTATTTTACACAAGGACAAAAAGCAAATTCTGAATTCTGTATGTTCTATCTCTTCTTAAACTAAAGCTCAAGGTGACTTAGCCCAGTGACTGGGCTAAGTTCACACATCTAATGAGTGATAAAACTGGGATATTTCTGACTAGATTCCTGCTTTTAGCAAATGAGACTAGCCCATATATTCAAGAGAAAAATCACTGCTGAACTAACTAGTTGACTCCACTGAGTGAGGGGACTTCCTAGGTCCAATCAGCTCCAGCCAAGAACAACTCTGGCATAAAATACAGTTTCTAGGATACAAGATTTGCTAAGAAAAATGAGCATCGATCATCAGAATTAGCAGGGGAGATATTGCACACAGATTCCCGGTGGGAATATGGGAAGGCCAAGAAATCTGATTTTCTTTTATTCTAAGCTCCACTGATAATTTGGAAAAACAGCTATATTTGAAAATCATAATTTTACAACACTGTAACCCAGTACTATTAAAATCTCCTCTGTTGTATTTAGATGAGTAACTCAATCAAGCTCACTTCAAGTTGAAGTAAGTCTTGCTTTTCACCCTAATGGCTCATTTAGTGAAATAAAAACATGTATCCAGGGGAAATTATAAATAAAAATACAGTAGTGTAGCATGTATTTGCATCCCTGTTAACTGGACAGAAGCTGAAATTGTTTGGAAATTTTAGGATAGATATATAGATATTAAAGAGCTTCTACACAGTATTAACAGAGGTATTTCTTTGGAGCACAAATATGGAAAATAATATATTTTGATCTTTATAGCAACTCTTTAAGATATAAAATGAAGTCATTGCTATTTCCATTTTAGGGATAAGAATATAAATGGTGTCAGAGTTTAAATGAAAGCCAGCCAGCCATTAATAGCAAAATGTTGAACTTTACGTGTCAAATTCTTGCACAATCCACCCCTTCGTGGTGCCTCTTTAGAAGATGAAGATGACAACAAAGGCAAAAAAGCAGAAGAAAAGGGGGAGGTAGAAGAAGAAAATAGAAAGAGGAAAGGAAGAATTCGTGGTTTTTCTTTTACTCTATTTGAAGCAAATCACCAGTGTTAGAACAAACATTGATGAAAGTACTGGACTTTAAAAAATGAGCAAATTTTGGTCCTTCAGCATGAGTTAGAACCTGAATGGATGGCATGCAACTAGATGCTCGAATAATTGTCCTATTCAAACTACTGGACTGCAGGTCACTGAATTAACATGCTTATATTGAACTTAATAAAATATTTAGAATATCTACTTGTGCAAGCAACAACAAAAAAGTTGATTCAAATCTTGGTTCCCACTACAATAAAAAATGTCTAGAGATAGCCTGAATAGCCTTGGCTTTTGCAAAGCAAAAAGGCTGCTTGGAGATACCCCATACATTTAAGTAAATGAGAGATTATAGCCAGGTGAGAACACAATTGTAACAGAGAGAGACATGTGGACTTAGTTTGATTCCATAGAACAAGGGATGTCCTAAGCTGAATATCAAATTTTAGGTAGGACTAAGACAACTAAAAACAAACAAACAAACAAACAAAATAAATAAATAAAACAACCCATTCCCTAAATGCAAGGAACAGAGAGGTAGGTGAAATTAAAAAACCTGAATGAAGATGAAAAATAGTTAACTCTCTGAATAATCATATAAATGTGCAGATATCCTTAGCCTCATTCAATAAATATCACATATTTATTATACATCTATGCTGTGTATGGCAGTAAGCCTATACAGGTCTCAGAGCACAGGTCAAAATTCAAACACTCCAGAAATGGCACCTGTTATAAATGAATGAGTGATCCCTTTCCCCAAGAAGCATCTGACAAAGGAATTTCAATGCAAGACCTAAAATCAATGCAGCTCTAGGAGAGAGAGGGCATCAGGTGCATTAGCATCAGCTTTCATCTCTCAGCAACTAGTAATGGAACTGACTGTGACAGGGAGAGATGCCTTGAGATCCTTGGGAAAAACTAAATGTCAGATGAAACAAACTCAGGAGACACAGCAAAAGGAAAATCTCATGGTATGGAAGGGGCTTCATGTACACAGATTTTTACTCCTAGCATCCGCTCTGGTTTTAGGCAGCATTAGGAGGTGTCCCCTGGAACAAAAAGTGCCTTCCATTTCTTTGTCACTGCATTGTTGCTGGGCGGCATGGTCACAGAGGGAAGTGTTATCTTAGGGTAGAGGGAATGCATGGATATGATTAAGAAAGACTTCTGCTTTAATTCCTGGCCAAATTCCTAAACACACATCTATGAGAATATCCTCAGGTCTAGAGTTCTGGCAAGAACCAAAGACTTCCCTCATGAGCTCTGTATACATCTAATGATCTGAGCAGAGGTTTCATTGACTTCATAAAGAGGGTGCCCTTGGGAGGCAGGTGCACAGCTGTAGGTGCAGTTCCCGGTGAATTTCTTCTTTGTGAAATGGGAATGATAACTGTGGCTCTTACATACTGCTGATGTGAGGATGAATCGCAGACGCTGGTGACATTCTTGGTAAGCTGTCTAGCACCTAATGCATGTGTTTCACGAATGTTAAGTCTTCTGCTGTTGTTTCATATTCTCTTTTGACTTCTCCTCTTTCCTTTTATTCCACCTGCATCTGTAAAATGCTTTGGAAATGGTTCATCAGGATGGCTGCTAATATAAAAAGTGGGAAGGGAATAATGTATACAAAGTTCAATGAGATTCTAAACAAGAGAGGAGCAGGAGAAGGGGAGGGGCAGAGGAAGGTGAAGGAGAAACAGGAGGTCCTGAGGAGGGGAGGAGACACCTGGGTCTATGTCTTGTTCTCTACAACTGTTTGCTATAGCAAAACTCCTTTTTCCACCTTTCAGAAGTATTTATTAAGCTATTCCTATCTCCAGAACATGTAATAAAGGCTTAAATTACAATCTGTAAATTGAATCTGAATAGGAATCTGCCATAGTTTATCCTCAGGGACAAGTTGGAAAGACTTGGTATCAGAGGGAAAAAGGGTATCAGTCACATTGTGATACTTTGGTGAGGACACATTTGCAAGGCACATGAGAGCCACCTGGCCTTTCAGAGAAGGAGGCAGCAACTCCTATATGGTCAGAGAACTGGTGGCTCTCAGCAAGGTAAATGAACAAGTGACAGGAAGTGAATTTGATTTGGGGTGATTGGTTATTCAAAGTTCAATGGTGGTGAGAACATGAATTGCTCTGACAGGGTGGAAGCAGTTCGAGGTGGTGAAGTGCAGGGAGGATGAAGACTGAAGTCCTCATTCTTGGCAAGGGAAAACACCCTCAGAAAAGAGGAAAAACAGAGAAATAATCTGAGCAAAGCGGAATAAAAACAGTTTAGCTAGCTTACTTTTATTTTTTTTTTTATTATTCAATCATAGCTGTGAACATTAATGCGATCATGGGGCACCATACACTGGTTTTATAGACCATTAGACACATTTTCATCACATTGGTTAACATAGCCTTCCTGGCATTTTCTTAATTATTGTGTTAAGACATTTATATTCAGGGTGGCACCTGTGACTCAAAGGAGTAGGGTGCTGGCCCCATATGCCGGAGGTGGTGGGTTCAAACCCAGCCCCGGCCAAAAACTGCAAAAAAAAAAAAAAAAGACATTTATATTCTACATTTACTAAGTTTCACATGTACCCTTGTAAGATGCACTGCAGGTGTAGTCCCACCAATCACCCTCCCACTGCCCTTCCTCCCCTTTCCCTCCCCTCCCTCTCCCCCTTCCCCATATTCTTAGGTTATAACTGTATTGTAGCTTTCATATGAAAGCCATAAATTAGTTTCATAGTAGGGTTGGTACATTGGATACTTTTTCTTCCATTCTTGAGATACTTTACTAAGAAGAATATGTTCCAGCTCCATCTATGTAAATGTGAAAGAGGTAAAGTCTCCAAAGAAAGATGGAGACTTTAGCTAGCTTACTTTTAAACTAACAGTTAAATTACTTGTCTGGGCAGTTTCTACTGTTACTGGAAGCCTGGCCTATAAGGGATACAGTGACCGCTGCTTGATCTATAAGCACTCTGGAGAACAATGGCTTTAGCAGAAGCTGTGCACAAGGCCTGAAAAAAAAAAAATAACATTAACCAGGCTGACCCCTGCCCAGTCAACAGCCAAAGCAAATACCCATTGCAGGAATTTGTATAATAGCGAGGGCAGAGATCCAGGGAATAGCCTGAGCCCCAAGAGGGCTTGTACCCTAAACACAGAGGCAAAGATCTTCAGGGGTAGAAAAAATTCTTCTTTTCTACCAATTCTTCAGAGGAGGACTGACACCATCATGTCTGCTTCATAGAGAAACTAGAGGGGTCTAACCTCCCCCATGGAATCTGTTTATGTGACCACAAAGGGGAGGCTGGCCCCACACAAGGCTCAGGTTTTAGATTTTTTAAGATTGCCCAGACCCTTAAAATTAATGATTACAGATAGATAAGAACTAACATGCTTACTAACAGAAACTGCTCATGTTTTTACTCCCTTCCTCAGCTTATCCCCTCAGCTAAATAAGAAAATAGCTTTCAATAAAAGCTGGGCAGAATCAACACTGAAGTCTCACAAGCTAGCAGTGTACCCACCTTTGAAAACTCTATTCTATGTCTTGTCTGTTTATCTTTATCCATTTTTAACTTTATTTTGTCCCCAATCACCACCAGTTCCACAGGTCTTAAAGGACCTTGCCCCTGGGGCAGGACCTTGACAGTGAAGAGTGGCATACAAGGAGTGTGTGAGTGCCTGACACCCCTGAGCACCTGGGTGTCAAGGTAGTGACCATGGCAAGAATGTCTTATAAGACACAGGCAGAAGCTTAGAATGTGGCAGACATAGCAGGCTCTTGGAAGAATTATTGGGTCAACTCATTTCTTTGATTAGAAAGATCACTCTTTAGTGCTCTGTGAAAAAGGGAATTATAAAGGCAATGTATTAGAGATTATTTGGTGAAAAATGAGGGTGGCTCACACTTGGGAAGAGATGAAGTGAAAGATGTGGCAAATTCAATAATATTTTAAAATATGCCAAATACAAGAGTTAGAATGAAGAATGACCAATGATACAAAATATATCTATGTCTAGGACAAATTTAGGGAGACAAGCATTGAAGCATTACATCTCATGGGACCTATGATTAAGAAAGGTTATTAAAAACAGTATTGGGATAACAATCCATCAATATATGTGTAAGATGCGTTTATTTATTTGAAATGAAAAAGATTGTTTCTGCATTTGTAGAGTATTAATAGAAATTCAAGGACTCAGACATGGAGCTTTGGATCCTTCCCCTCTTTCTCAATTGTGTATGAAGACTAGACTAAACTTTTCATTTATTTTATCCAAATTGGTGGTGATATGAATGTTTTAATGATTCTTGTAAATATCTAGAAATTTCTCCAAATTAAACAGAGCTCTGGTTAAGCCATCATGCATACTTCTTACTTTACTGCAAGTGAGCTCTGAATGAATTATAGCTCCTAAAATAATTTGTGATGCTAGGCTGACCTTACTTTGAAACCACAGAGGTTGTTCTTTCGCTCTTATTTATTTGCAAACACTATCAAAATTTCTCTAAAGGGTAGAAGTTTTAGTATTTGGAAATGCTTTGTTCAGGTATTTTACTTCCTTTATTTAAGTATGGCCGGATAATACTTCTTTTGATTTCAGGCACAAATAACTCTGATTTTGCACTCCCTATGGCCCATAAAATTTTGGAGCATGGAATAAAGGAAATGGTCATTCATCAAGCTTACCTATGGGAAGGGGAAAGAGTTTGCAAAATTACTTCACCAGTCTGTGTTAACGCTGACTTTCCAAACTATGAACTTCTTAACTATACAGCTATTCTTACATTCAGAGGTCATTTCATCTAATAACCTCTATTTGAAAAATAAATCTTAACCCATGGTCTTTATAGAGGATAGAGGTAAGAAACATTAATGCAAATAGCATTTGCTAACATAACTGTGTGCTTTCTATGGTAAGTGATGTGACACTCTGTTTTCCTGAACAAAATCCCCGAGTTCTGCCCTAGATTCTCCCAAAATACTGTCAACAAGGAATTCATTAAGGCCCTACTATGTTCAACACAGCAGAGAACCTGCCACCTCTGGCATATGAGGCTGGCACCCTACTCCTTTGAGCCATAGGCACCTCCCTCTCTCTTTTTTTTTTTTTTAGTAGACTTGGGGGCCTTGCTCTTGCTCAGGCTGGTCTTGAACTCTTGAGCTCAAGCTATCCACCTGTCTTGGCCTTCCAGACTGCTAGGATTACAGGCATGAGCCACCATGCTGAGGTTAACATTTAAATCCATAGACTGAGTAAAGTAAATGACCTCTGTAAGGCAGGTGGGCTTTATTCAATTAGTCAAAGGCCTGAATAGAACAAAAGGCTGACAGTTTATCACTAAGAGAAAAATCTCTTTCTGCCTGGCTCCGTTCATAAATACAAGTTGTGCGTCAGTCAGATGTTTGTACCTGGGGAACTTACTGTAATAGCCTACATTCCTAAGTGCAAGTTGTCTGTAAGTTGGATGCTTGTAACTCAGGGATTGCCTGTATTTAACAACCAGCTCCCCAGGAAAAATGTAGTTTTTGTTGATTCTTGTAGCATAAATACACTTAAAATAACTGATTTTAATCTATTGAAATGTCAGCCAGATCACAAAATTCCTGAAATTTTAACAATTCACTCTCGTGAACTCATACAAACCAGCTCCAGGACACCACTGACCCAGCTGTGAACACATCAGGCAGGGCCATTCTCTCGTGGAGTGAACAGTCTAAAAGAGATAAAAAAATAAATAAATACCTATTTCAATAAACACATGGGGGAAGAAACAAGGAGTGAGAATTGGTACTTAAAATATGATGGAAGGAATTGGAATGGTGATGATGAGAAGACATTTCAGAAATGATGACACTTATTAATCTGGAAAAAAAGATATTCATTCTGAAGGTAAATTGTGATAGTGCATTTTAAGAAACAGACACTGCTACTTCAGGGGCCTGTAATTCCTTCTTGTATACACCAGCAACAGAATGCAGAAAGCCTAGTTTTACCGGGTGGGGATTTACCTTTTTATTATTCTGAGGGTACTTAATAGTTTCACTTGGCTCCCAAATTATTTATGTATATTCCCCTCCTCCCCTACTTCTTAGGTTCTGGGATGTGATTCTAGTGAGGTCATTTTTTTTTTTTTTTTTTGCTTCTTGCAGTTTTTGGCAGGGGCTGGGTTTGAACCCGCACCTCTGGAATATGGGGCTGGTGCTCTACTCCTTTGAGCCACAGGCGCCACCCAGGTGAGGTCATTTTTATTTTTAATTTATTTGTTATTATTTTTTTTTGTGGGATAGGATCCCGCTCTGTTGCCTGGCCTAGCGTTCATTGGCCATAGCTCACTGCAACCTCAGACTCCTTTTATCTGATAGAATACTTGGCAAAAAATTAACTGGATAAGGAAATACAGAATTTCTTATATTCAGTACACAGATATGGTATCACTTGGACTTAAGATTATTTTTGGTGGTACCTGACAGTGTTTTGTTTTTTTTTTTAATAAATTGCATCAATTTTGTCTTTTTTTTTCTAAATGAGCTTTTCATCAACTAACAAGAACATTTTAAAATGTTTGTAATAGTAACTATTCAGCATCTTCAATAGTTCCCTAATTTTATATTATACAATGACAGAGTACATGTTAGGCTTAATATACAATGAGAGAATACATTGAAGTCTCAAATTACTAAGTAATTTGGCTTGAGTTTAACAATAATGTTTTGCTTTTGCTGAATTTAGGGTTTTATGGTCACATTTTGTTTAAGTTTGACTTTGAATTCAATTTACAATGTTAATTTAACTTCATTTAATTTTAAAGAAATGCAAGTATAATTAAGAGCCAGTATAAAGAAACATGAATAAAAGATAGTGTAAATGGATGTATAGAAATCATAAAGTTGATGTGGGAATGACTGAGGTTTAGGAAACTGTTAGAATGACTTAGATCATTCCTTCACAAAAAAGTGGCTTTTGCCTATTCTCAGGAGCAGCAAAAGTGTATGATTTGAAAATGTATTTGGAATTCTCTTTTGACAAGGCCCACATGATAACTGCTAAATTCAAGCTCTTTGATTTATACATAAGGAAAACAGGCTGAAGTGAATTGAGCAAGAAAATAACACGAATTGAGTTCTAGGACCAGAATTCAAGCTACAAAGGCTTGCCTCCAGCTCGAGGGTTCTTCCCACAACATTGGGATTACTTTCAAAAATGCTCTCCTTTTTCTCTTTACTCTCTCGTCTTAAAATCAGACTGTTCCCTCTGTAGCCAAATGAAGTTAATCTGGATCAGCAAATCGTATTTTGAAGTGAAGCAGAGTAACTTGGTTTGATGAACTGCCCACAGGTGATTCATTTCCCCATCTTGGACTGTGAGACTCTTTAACCATTGCTGGGTACTGATTGCCTATTGCAATTCACCCTGGAACCCAGGGTGTGAGCCTAGAGCCTGCTGTCTTAGAAGCCACCAATTAGATCACATATTTTAAAAGGCTCTGTGTTTTCTCTGGTAACTATATATTGTCAGTCACTCAGGTCCCTGTTCGTATTTGAGTGTCAGAGATTCTCCTGCAGGACCACTTAACACAAAGTAGTCCACACGGCCCTTAAAGTGAGACATCTATTCCATATAGTCTGTATTTTATATGATACCAGTTCAAATACATAGTCCAAATGGTGTGCAAATCGACTCTTGTGATTTAGCAAAATTTTATTGTTATTTTTTATTTTTTTATTAAATCATAGCTGTGTACATTAGTATGATCATGGGGCACCATACACTTGGTTCATAGACCGTTTGACACATTTTCATCACAGTAGTTAACATAGCTTTCGTGGCATTTTCTAGTTATTTTGCTAAGACCTTTACATTCCACATTTACTAGGATTCACATATACCCTTGTAAGATGCACCGCAGGTGTAATCCCATTAATTCCCCTCCCTCCACCGACCTCTCCCCTCCCCCCCCCTTTCCCCCTTCTCCCTATTCTTAGGTTGTAACTGGGTTATAGCTTTCATGTGAAGGTCCTACATTAGTTTCATAATAAGGGTGAGTACATTGGGTACTTTCTCTTCCATTCTTGAGACACTTTACTAAGAAGAATATGTTCCAGCTCCATCCATGTAAACATGAAAGAGGTAAAGTCTCCATCTTTCTTTAAGGCTGCATAATATTCCATGGTGTACATGTACCACAATTTATTAATTGCTAAGTCATGGAAAAAGCCCAAGTGCCCATCGATCCACGAATGGATTTAGCAAAATTTTAAAGGAGAGAGAGAGAGAAACTTGTTTGTTAATTTTTTTCTTTCTTTTTTATAAGAAACCCAGTGGCCGAAATATCAGAGGTCTAATTTCAGAGCTCCCACTTCTCAGATTGCCGTTCCTGCCTACGTCCTTCCCTGTCATTGCGCCACGGTCTTCACATCTACTGTGGATAAAGTAATACTTGTCGTAAGTGATATATTGGAGATTTTAGACAGTACGATTTAAAGGGCAAATATAAAAATAACTTAAACCCGAAAGAATCACAAAGTATATATGATGTTGAGCTGTCACCACGAGAAAGCAAGGCTTTAACCAGAAGAACCTATGATAAAATAATCCTTAGCCAGGTTGTACTCTCTCTTAGTATTTTAACACAGTGTAGAATTAGCTGTGGCAAAAACAGTAGGAGAAATGGCATTACTAGCACTATAAAACTAGTGCTAACATTTATCGTTTGTTATTACCACTGCTTGTTACTAAGTATTGCTAATTGATATCTGCTGCTTACTAGCAGAGTCACCTTGGGTAATTTACGTAATCTCATTAAGTCTTGTTTTTTTTTCACCTATGAAACACGAAAAATGATAGCAGTGGCTTCATGAATTTGAATGGAGGATTTCATTTGTTAATGCATGTAAATAGAACAGCTCTGGCACATGGTAAGTGTTCTATAAATGATAGCTTATTAATTAATTCCTTCATTAATAAGCTAAAACAGCTTTGCTGCTAAGTAATTTGTCTGAAGTACCTTAGGTTATCATCGCTGCGCCCTTTTTGAAGTATAATATTTATTTAATTAAATTATTAAAAATCAGAGAGAACGAGGGGAAAAACTGGGATTCAAACTCAGATCTGTCTAAGCACCAAGTCTTAAGTCTAAATGCATATGCTATTTTGGCTGCATGGGTCATAGGTTATTCCCCTGGCCTTTAAGTTTGTAAGACGTAGGAGAAATGATTGAAGGTTAAGAGTGACGGAGGCTCACTGACGTTTTTATGCAGCATCATTCATGATCTTGGGATGCCTAATTTGAAAGCCTTTGGCCAATGCAGTGGGGAAACACATTTCTTTGCTGACTGTCCTCCTAATTGAATGCTTCTGAAGCTGATCCATTGGTAATTTAAAAATCTGCTTGGCAAAAGGAGCTCTAAGACAAGTCATATCATTTAAAATAAACATCAAGGGATTAATAAATTGTGGTATATGTACACCATGGAATATTATGCAGCCTTAAAGAAAGATGGAGACTTTACCTCTTTCATGTTTACATGGATGGAGCTGGAACATATTCTTCTTAGTAAAGTATCTCAAGAATGGAAGAAAAAGTATCCAATGTACTCAGCCCTACTATGAAACTAATTTATAGCTTTCATATGAAAGCTATAAACCAGTTGTAACCTCAGAATATGGGGAAGGGGTGGAGGGAGAGGAGGGAGGGGAGAGGATGGGCGGAGGGAGAGTGATAGGTGGGATTACACCTACAATGCTTCTTACAAGGGTACATGTGAAACTTAGTAAATGTAGAATATAAATGTCTTAACACAATAACTAAGAAAATGCCAGGAAGGCTATGTTAACCAGTGTGATGAAAATATGTCAAATGGTCTATAAAACCAGTGTATGGTGCCCCATGATTGCATTAATGTACACAGCTATGATTTAATAATCAAATAAAATTTAAAAAATATATAAAATAAAATAAAATAAACATCCAGCTACAGGGTATATTTCTGCATGAGTTTCCTCAGTGCTGGAGTCTGTACTCCTCATTCTGTTTTTCATCCTCTTGCAGAATGAAAGCTTATTTTTATAGTTATACAATACTCTGCTTTCTCCCATGGGTGGTTAAAAAGAAAAAAAAGACATGATCTCAATTGTTGGCTTTATAAGCTATAATCATGTAATTGGGAACAGCTATGCACATTAGCAATATAATTCAAAGTAGCTTAATTAATACATCTTCAATGACAAATCCCACCCATAACACTGATAATATTATATGATTCTATAACCCAAAAAGGGAGTTTCGGAATCCTGACCATTTCCAATTTATCTGGTCAACTTATACTTTCCTGAAGTAACCTGAAAAAAATATTTTTAGGATGAGTTTATCTGATCTTCCAGCTCTCTTCCTTATTTCTTGCTACAATTCCTTTCTCCTGGAAGCTGCAGGCCAATAAAAGTATGAGTTGAAGTTAAGTCTAATGGTATAGCAGATATTGTTGCGTGCACACCTGTCTCCTCTCTTCAAATCTGAGCTACTCACTTCCCCAGGTGCTATGTTGGTGCCACTCCTAAAATTGCCCTCAGCTGAAGAGAACTGCCTCATCCAAGGTCACGACTCCTTCTGATGGGTAGTAGACTACATATATCCAATGACTGGTCAGTGGTAGGGAGAAGCACAGCCCCTTCCTGCTTACCCTAGTTTGGATCAACTATGAAGGGTTATTCTAGTTGTGGGAATGGTTGCAACCTGACTGTACCATGGGTTCATTCTCCCTCTGGCTGATTCAACCTCCTCCACTCCTCCATGGATGTACACCCAAAATACAATCCCTGCTGTAAAACTCTACCGCAGCATTTGTTTCTTGAAGAATTCATCCTAAGGTAGGTTTGGGATTAATTTTTACTTTATGTCATTCCCCTTGCTGTAGACTTTTGATGCCTTTCCATTCTTTGAAATCCCTCGTGCTGGGTCATTCTCTCCATTTGGTGTTTGTTTCTTGACTCTGCTGTAAAACATGCCTTTGATTCTGATGAATTCTTGTAGATTCAACCTAGGAAGTGTTATTGTTGGAAGTAGAAAGCCCTCATTCTAAATCCAACCTATTGGCTTGTGTTGAACCTGGAAATTAATTTAATCAAGTGATATCTGTTTTTATACAAACACACACACACACACGCATGCACACAAACACCACCACCACCGCCATGCACACATACCAACACAAACACACATATATAATAGCCTATGTCGGTGATTTTCAATTGGTGTGCCATGAGAGGGCTTTAGGTGTGTGTAAAATGTTTTAAAGATCATTAATTAAATTATTCTTGAAAGAAGTTCAAAGAACACTAAAGTACATTCTATTTTTCACTCTTTTTATTTTATTTATTTATTTTTTGATGAACACAATTTAAGCATGCCATGGACGTTTAGTTATGGGTGCAAGTGTGCCGTGATATTAAAAGGGTTGAAAAACACTTTACTACATGGTTAGGAGTTCAAATGTGGGTCATTAAACATAAATCTTACTGCTTGAAAGTTTGAACAAAATTAATTTTAGAAGACAGTGTTTTAGTTCTTAGAAAACAAAACAATGACAAAACAGTGATTAATTTTTATGAAGCACTTACTGTAAGCTTTGTGGTAAGTAATCCATATTTATTATTCAATTTACTCTTTATTCCTAGCCAAAAACAATATGCTGTTATTTTTCCTACTTGTACATAAAAGATATTAAAAAAAAATATCTTTAGTTGCCATAATTCACCAAAAGAAAAGGCTATTCAGGATATTTTAACAATTTTTAATGAAATCATTTAAACATGGTAGTGACAGATTTCTTTTGCAAGGCATTTGTCTCAAATGCTATTGAATTATTTTAAATCCTATAAGAAAACATAATTAGTATAAAACTCTGCAAAAGGTTCACAATATTGAAAACATATGTTTCTGAACAAATATTTTTCAAGTAAGTCTTTGTTTTTGATTTTTTACAATGTGAACATTATTAATGGATGACAGTAATGTGCATCATAAACTTTGTCATTAGTTAAGACTACATTTTGAATTCAATTATGATTTCCAATCAACTATGTGAACTTAATCGTTATCTGAATACTTGAGAAATTACTCTGCTGAAATCCTTGACAATTTAGTTCTCCAATACATGTATAAAACTCTCACATAAAGTAAAATTTGTTTTACTTAAAAATAATATAAAAGTTGTGTATATATGCCTTTCTGATTTTAATGAAAATATTTATATTAGTATTGACATCTCCAGCCCTAATAGCGTACTATGAACATAGCACTATGGGTTGGATTTATAAGGAAGTGGAGAATATTTAATAAAAACAAATGTATTATCAATCTGTAAGGGTCAGAGAAAAAGACACATCAAAACTGAATGCAAATCAGAATTCTCTTGTTAATATTCTAACCTTAGCATTTTCTTAGTTCAAGAAAATTCTATTCACCCCAGGAGAGAACATTTCATTCTGTAGTGCCTTGAGTGGTTCTGATTTGGATATTATGATTGACATTTCATCTAGTCACTGACAAGAGAGGCAGAAAGTCACATCTCAAGTGCCTTCTGGTGATGACAAAATTGGCTAATATCATTGCATTCTGTTTTACTTCAATGCTTTTAAAGATGTTTCCAATCTAAACTTTGATGGTGCGTAGCCAAGACAGTCATATATGTGAATTTCTAGATACAGTTCTGATTTCACATATTTTTTTTCCTTTGTTCTGTATCAGTGAGACCACGTGTTTCAGGTTCTGACTGAGTCAAGTCCAGCAGTAATGCATGCTCTATATCTAACCTGAATCTTAAAGCAGAATTAAAAGGAAAATCAATATAAGAAAAGGGCTTGTCTTAGAAATAAAAATGAACAAATTGTGTAAGAATAAAATTTATAGATGCGCTCATGTGGTGAACCACCCGCAAAAAAAAATTGTGGTCATAAGTTTATCCAGATCAGAGGTGGGAAATAATTTACAAGGCTAAAGACATATTCCATGATTCCAAAAGCATAAACGCAAAACAGCACATGGTAAAGTCAAATTTGCACAGACTAAAATGTGTGACAATATCTTTACCCGAAGTCATTAGGAGTGAGCTGTAGGATTTTAAGGCTTACTTAAATGTAGGAATTTAACGCTTTGCTCAACTACAGACATACAGTCGAGGAATACTGATCAAGAACACAAGTGATACTTCTGATTGACAAACTATAGTCTCATACACAGTATCTGAAGCAAAAATTGTCCACAATTTAAGAAAAATTTGAATAGAGTTGTTGGTTATCTCTGAGTAGTATATCTACCTTTGGAATATATATAAGCTTTGAGAAGATCAGATGTAATGATTACTATGAGATAAGTCAACGATAGATGCTTACATAACCATTCACATGTTTTCTATCCTCCATCTTGTGGAGGAGGAGAGGAATTGTCTCCCCTTAATACTGATATTTTGAAACCCTACCCTCTAGTACTTCAGAATATGACTTTCTTTGCAGATGGGATATTTAAAGAGCTAATTCAATTTAAATAAGGTCACTAGGCGGGCCTCTAATCCAATATGTCTGGTGTTTTTATAAAAAGAAAAAAATTGCATTCTGGGAAACCAAGGCTGGAGGATTGCTTGAGCTCAGGAGTTCGAGACCAGCCTAAGCAAGAGAGAGACCTCATTTCTTAAAAATAGCCAAGTATTGTCACAAGTGCCTATACTCCCAGCTACTTTGGCGGCTGAGGCAAGAGGTTTGCTTGACTGCAAGAGTTTGAGGTTACTGTGAGCTATGGATGCCAAGGCACTCTACCAAAGGGAAAAAGTAAAGTAAGACTTTGTCTCTAAAAAGAAAGAAAATTTGGACAGAGAGACAGAAACATAGTTATTATAAATTATATTCCTACTGTAAAGAAGACCAAGTGAGTATAAGGATGGCTCTGTACAAGTTAAAGAAAGAGTCCTAGACCCCATCCTTTCCTCACAGTCTTCTGAAATAATCAATTCTGATAACATCTTTTAGCCTTCAGAACTATATGATAATGAATTTCTATTTTTCTAGGGAGGCAGTTTGTGGTTATGAAATCCCCAGCCATTTAATATAGATGTTGATGTCAGAATACTTAAATACATAACAAATACTTGAAAGTGTGAATGTGCCTTAGGAATTGAGTAATTGGTAGAAGCTCAAAGAGCTTGAGACAACAGATAGAAAAATCCTAGCTTGCTTTGAAAAGGCTATTGGCAGAAATAGGAACATTAAAGAGACTCATGTTAAGGTTCAGGAAGAATAAAATTAGGGCAGCCCAAAAGCTCATAATGTGAGGATCTAGAAAAAACTAGGAGGGACTGATTAATTTTGTAATGTAACTTCTGAGCCCTCACCCTGCAAACTCTTAGGGTGGGATATTTCATGGCAAGGATAATAATGTTTCTTCTCCAAACTGCTCTTTCATAGGTAGAATGGGGGTGGTAGTTTTATTGGGAAGGATAAGTTATAATGGCAGTTTCATAGTGTTTAAAGCTCTTCACTATAGAGGGCATATCCTACAAAGAGTTTTACTTAGTTCAGTATCTTTTTGGCTTTCCCTTATAAACATCACCTCCCTGAAAAGCTAAAACTCCTGAGGGAAAAGGAGCTCATACTGAAAAAAGAAAACAACAACAATAAAAATAAATAAAACAAAAAACAATTAGGACAATAACCATTTTTAGGTAGAAAAAAGAAAAAGCAGCATTTTGGTTTGAATATTTCATTAATACAAAAATAGTAGAACATATGGATTTAAAAAAATAAATATTTGCCTATATTATATGAAAAGATTTAAGGCATTAGTAATATAAAGTAAGGACAAGAAAACATTAAAAGATAAATATCAAAAGTAATGCCATAGATTAAAATAATAGAAAATTTTATTCAATTCAGAGAGTATCTTCTGAGAAATCTCTCAGAAAAAGAAAAGGTAAAGAAAAAAAATGATGTACTAATTTGAGGGAATATATTCTGTGAAATCTCTCAGAATGGAAATATTTCAAAAGTATCCTAGAAAGGAAACTCAGAGGTATGGAAACAGAAGTACAGATATGCTCATTCAGACAATGGGATTCACAGAAATAAAACATGAAGGAAATTAAAAGTGGAGACAAATATAATTGTATTTAAATAAATAATTGAATTAACTTTTTTTAGAATAATAATACTTAGGATATAAAAGGCAACTGAGTCTGAAACTCAGATTGAAATGTCTTGTAAAGGACCGAGGAAAACACTCATATGTAGACATATTTCAGAGTGAAATTCAAGAATCTAAAAAATATTTTGAATATACTAAATTCTATAGAGAGAATAAACAGATCACACACAAAACTGTAAGACTGAAATAATAATTTATAAGGATATTTAACATATTAAATCAATAAATTATTGTTTTCAAAATATTGAAGGAAAAGGAAGAATGTTATGAATTAGTCATTTAATTTAAATTCATACTAAAAATATTCACAACCATCTAAGGCCTCAAAAGTGACTCAGATGGATAAAAGACCTAAATTTAAGGAATGAAATAATAAAAATCATCAAAGAAAGCATGGAAAAAAAACACTTGAAGATATCAGCCTGGGGAAACACTTGAAGATATCAGCCTGAAGAAGACTTCTGTGGTAATAGCAACAACAAAAATAAACAAATGGGTCTTAAATAAACCGAAAAGCTTCAGTATAGCTAAGTAGACAACAACCAAAGCAAACAGGCAACCTACACAATGGGAAAGGATATTTGCATTTTTTTTTTTTTTTTTTTTTATTGTTGGAGATTCATTGAGGGTACAATAAGCCAGGTTACACTGATTGCAATTGTTAGGTAAAGTCCCTCTTGCAATCATGTCTTGCCCCCATAAAGTTTGAATCAGACAAAAGCTTGATAACTAGAATCTAAAGAGAATTCAAATTAATCAACGTGAAAAAAGCCAAAATCCCTTATATCAATGAGCAAGAGAGATGAATAGAACTTTCTCTAAAGAAGACAGATGAATGGCTAACAAACATATAAAAAAAAATTAGTTCTAAATTATAAAAAATACAATAAATGTAAATGTAGTAAACTCAGAAGATAAATAAGAAAGATACTAGAAAAAATCTTGACACATAATGTTGAGTAAAAAAATAAAAGATATGGGTAAATTAGAGCAAAATGGAACTGATAAAGCTTTATTAATAGCATATGAAATAGACTTTAAGAGAAACGTATAACATATAAATATTTTAATGTTACAAATAGTCTGAATAACAAATTCAGTAAGTTTGATATTATTGACATATGCAGTGTTCTCAAGTCCTCTGAAAATTAATAATTTAATGTTAGAAAACTTGTAGATTAGGCTCGGCACCTATAGCTCAAGCAGCTAGGGCACCAGCCACATACACTAGAGCTGGCAGGTTTGAATCCAGCCCAGGTCTGCCAAACAACAGTGACAACTGCAACAAAAAAAATAGCCGGGAGTTGTGGTGGGCACCTGTAGTCCCAACCACTTGGGAGGCTGAGGCAAGAGGATTGCTTAAGCCCAAGTGTTTGAGGTTGCCGTGAGCTGTAATAACACTGCACTCTACCCAGGGCCGTAGCTTGAGACTCTTTCTCAAAAAAAAAAAAAAAAAAGAAAGAAAGAAAAAAAAGAAAAATTGTAATTAATACATTAACCTATTAGAGAAGGATGACCATAATTTCTTTCCAAATGATGCAGGCAAAAAGTACCTGATAAAATTAATTTATTATTGTGGGGGGAGCAGAGAAAACAAACCTTTTGACAAAGTATAAATAGACCTTCCTTAATCTGATAACGAAAGAAAAGAAATATCCAGAGTAAGTGTAATTTGAAATAGAAAAGGGTTAGGAACCTTGCCTATAAAATTGGAATTGAATTAAGGTTGCTCAGTATAAAATTTGTAGAATTTATCAGCAGTTAAAGAGAAATAATTTAGATGTATGAGGTTGGAAAGTACATGAAACTCCCATTATTAGTGGAGGATACAATCGTTTGTGTAGGGGCTACAAAGAATATTCAGGCAAATTGTTAAAGTAATTGGAAATTTGATATGGTATAATGATATAACAAAAGTGGTTGAATGTCTCTCAAAGACAAAGATGGTTATGAAATGCAATTATAAGTGGAAATGTGTAAAAGTACCAGAGAATATCAAGTACTTACAAAAAAATATAACAAAAAGTCATAAAAATTCCACAGATAAAACTATAAAATTTTAGTACATGATGTTTCAAAAGACCTAATAAAGGAGAAAATGTACACAGGCAGGAAGATAATAGCATAAAAATTGCTATTTTATGGAACTAATGTTACAAATTCAGATTCCAATCAAAATGTCCATCTGGTTATATATGATGGTCCTTGATTCTAAAGTATAAGTGGAGAAGTAAAATAACAATAGTAAGGTTTTTCTAAAGCTTCTTCTAAATAGTAGCTTCTTAAAAAAAAAGGGTATGTGAAGACTATGCTACACCTTGGGAAGAATTTGATTTGCCATATTTTATTTTATTTTGATTTACTGTATTTTAAAATTATTCGCAATGATTTTTCAATATGAAGATATTTGGGTAATTAAGAAATCATCTGATCTTTCTAGTTGTTTTGTAGAAGAAGCAAGAATAGAAACAGAGGAAAGTGGCTAAACGTCTCAGCCATCAGTGACAGTAAATTGCACACACAATAGTGAGAATTGGCCCAAATCTGGCATATGATCAAGTGGAAAAGACAGGATTTCCTAGTAGATTGGGTAAGAGATGTGAGGAAAAATAGAGGAAAGAAGAAGAAATTGTCATTTGGGTCACCGAGCCACTGGGTAAATAATGACTTTATTTTTTTGAAACAGAATCTGGGAAGGGGTTGGAATTTGGTGTGAAGGACAAATAGTTCTGTTTTGGCTATACTGAGATTTCTAGTAGATAAACAAGAGAGCAGGCAATTAGGTATACAAACCTTTAACTTAGGGAAGAAATAGGACATTTAGATTTAGACGTGAGAATCATACATGATACTTAAAGACATACAACTAGATAATATTCCCCAGTGAGAGTGATACCAGAATTTTGCTCTTCAGTAGGTCCTTGGTCTCAGGGATTCAAAGAATGAACCAAGGGACCACAGATCAGTGGTAAGATAGGACTTTTATTAGAAGTTAGAAAGGAGTACGGAAGTAAAAAGCATCAGAGCTTCGGAAAGGAGGAAAGAACTGAAGAACTCCCTCGAGAGTCTCCACATGGGCTCTTTTATCTAGGGGTCTTAAGTCTAGATAAAGACTGGCTGGCAGTTGGTCCTTTTACAGTTTTTGTCCCTGAGAAGGGATTAGGGTGTCTGCTCCTACCCAAGATGGAACCACCCAAAAAACCATCACAACCATCATGAACCATCAGAGTTCATGATCTAATCAGAACCCAGAGGGTGTGTCCCAAAGAAGGCAGTCTGCTTGTGTCTGGAAATGGGGGTCTGGCCTCTGAGCTCACCTGAGCCTAGAGAATGGGGGGCTCCCTGTCTAGCCCTGCGTGGTGGAATCTTGTGTCAAGAGTAGGGAAGTAGACTCAGGTCAGAGCCTGAAGGAAAGCCCTCATTTAAAAACCAGATAGAAAAGAAACAGGTACCATTGTCAACCTTTCCTAATAAGAGCCTGCTTTTTATTCCTTTTCTTGTTTACCATCAAGGTATGAGGAATTACCAGTGGTATCAACTGAAATCTAAAAGACATTTGGTATATAGGTAGATCAGATAGATAGATACATAGATACATACATACACACCATGGGGTACTAACCAATCATGAAAATCAATGAACTAATGTCTTTTGCAGCAATCGAGATGGAACTAGAGACCATTATCACAAGAATACAAAATTAAACACCAGATGCACTCTCTTAATAATTTGAAACAAATTGACAGGCACACATGAGCACAGAGAGAAATAAGTCATTGGCAGTGAAGAAGGGGAGGAGGGGGTGGGGAGGAGTAAGGACCTGCCTAAAAGATACAGTGAACACTGTAGTTGAGTGATGGGCACACTTACAGCCCTGACTTGAGCATTATAAAAACTATCCATGTTAAAAAAATTTTTTTGTATCCCCTTAATATTTTGAACTAAAAAAATAAAAATGAAACACAAGTGGGTCGTGATTACACACAAACTGTGTTAGCCTTGGTTCTACCCCCCCTCTCTATAAATGATTACCACCCCATGAAGTGCTTGTATTTGTCCAACATATCTTTATATAATCTGAAAAAATAAAAAAAGGCATTAAATAACTAGATTCTTAAAAATCCAACCTTTCAATTCTAATAAACAACATTGTCTAATTTCTAGTGTGTTAGCATCAAAAGAATCATATGAAGAAAACTAAGAAGTTTTGATATTTGTAAAAGTATGATTATACTTTTGGTTACTTCAAAACTTTCTCTTAAAAATCGAGTCCTTATCCAACTTTCACTCTTGGCAAAAGATGATGAGAAAGTATAGATTTGTTCTCAATTTAATTTATAATTACTTAGAACAGTTTTAAACAGGATGATTTGTGCTCTCAATTAGCTGTGCCTGAAATATTCTTCTGCCACCAAAATGATTCCTAGAATATTTTATTTTAGCTTAATACACTTTTTAATAGGATCCAAATCACAGAATATTAAATGTGTAAACTCCTTAGAAAATGAATTAGCATCATTAAAATAGATATGCGTATACTTTAATTGCATTATCTAATTTCTTTTAAATATGTTTTGGGGCATTTCACTGGAGAGAAATTGGTAGGAACAAAGAAATAACAGGGCCGGGCCCTGTGCCTCATGCCTGTAATCTTAGCACTCTGGGGGCCATGGTGGGTGGATTGCCTGAGCGCACGAGTTTGAGACCAGCCTGAGCAAAAGCAATACCCCCTTTCTACTAAAAAAATAGAAAAAATGAGGCAAGAGGATCTCTTAAGCCTGAGTTGGAGGTTGCTGTGAGCTATGATGCCATAGCACTCTACCTAGGTGACAGCTTGAGATTCTGTCTTAAAAAAAAAAAAAAAAAAAAAAAAAAAAAAAAAAAGGTGGTGCCTGTGGCTCAGTAACTAGGGCGCCAGTCCCATATACCAAGAGTGGTGGGTTTGAACCCGGCCCCAGCCAAAGTACAAAAAAAAATAGCCGGACGTTGTGGCCGGTGCCTGTAGTCCCAGCTACTTGGGAGGCTGAGGCAAGAGTATCACCTAAGCCCAAGAGCTGGAGGTTGCTGTGAGCTGTGACACCACAGCACTCTATTGAGGGTGACATAGACTGTCTCTAAAAAATAATAATAAAAAAACAAAGAAACAACATTTTCCACACGAGTAAAAGGGGGTAGATCTGGCATGGGAGTTAGGTATGAGTATAACAGGACCAGAAGAGTAGGATGTCTTCTACCACAGCATATGAAAGCTCGCAGTTTTGAAGCTACTGTGCAGTGAGTTGGAGTTTGGTGTTCCTGTTGGGCTGGGCTTCCCACAAGTTCGCCTTGGGTGGAAGCAGGGACATCTAGAAGGTCTGTGGGTTCGAGTCTAGAGTGATGACTCTAGGACAGGATTTGTAGAAGCTCGGTTGTAGTGATGAAAAAGCAGTAAGAATTAAAAGGATTTTTTTCTAGATTGATGCAAGCCCAGGCTGTCCTGGGAGAGTTTGAGTAAACTTTAGTCTCTAGGCTGTAAGTGTTGTGGTCTCTTTAAGAAGTTATGAAGTAGGTCTGTAGGGGCCAGGTGAGCTTGGGGGAATTGAAAAGAAAGACAAGGGAACTAAACATTTACTAATTTCATCCCTTGAAGTAGACCCTGGGAAATTTGCAGGCCTATCTCTTTTGCTGTTGTCCCTAGGCCTAGAGAGGTGAATAAGACCAGACCAGACAGGAGTTAATAGTTTTCAATTCTGAGATATCAGATAAATTTTGTTTGGGCAAGGCACAGCAGCTCATGCTTGTAATCCTAGCGCTCTAGAAGGCTAAAACATATGGATTGCTTGAGCTGCAGAGTTCAGGACCAACCTGAGCAAGAGAAAGACCCTGCCCATCTCTACTAAAAAATAAATAAATTAATTAATTAATTAAAAAAAAATATATATATATATGTTTTGGGAGAAAATGAAGTTTAACTTAAAATTTTTCTCATCTTTAATGTCTCTCCACCTTTACTCCAAGCCACTATGTATATAGTAGGATCTGCCGCAAAATTATCTTTAGACTAAATAACAAAGATTTTTTTTCTTTGTCCTTGTAAGTGTTCTATTACTTAGTAATTCTGATGCAAACTTTTTAATCTATGTTTCTCGCATCTTGTCTGCAGTTGTCTCCAAAACATCACTATTTCTGTGTCCATAGATGAATCTCTTCATTTTTTTGCTTATCAGATTTCCAACACATACATTTGCAGATCAGAGTGTCTGCTGTCATTGACTGTACGTGTCTCCTGTCTTACTTATACAAGTGGCCTTCAGAATGGTCAGAAGAGAGCCCCTCCCCCAGACACACACACTGTTAATGCTGGATGAGTTACAGAATTTCACGATAAATAACTTAGAAGCTTAGAGGAAATATGAGGCCTCTTAGCACAAGGAGCCCAGCCAATGCATCTACCTAATGTAGGTTTCCTTGATTTCCACCTTCTGAACCAGAGAGCACCCAGGGTCCCTGATAATGAGATGTCTTTGTTTCTGATGCTCAGTTTCCCTTCTTGCCACAGTCTGTCATTTGGAATTTTTATCATCACCCAGGACACTATTCTACAGGAACCTATTTCTCTTAATGATTGAGACAAACTCAGCATGAGCTAAGCTGTGTGTTGTAGGAAGAAGAGCAACCTCAGTCTGCAAGTGTCCTGGAATGTAGCTCTATTTTCATATTTATGATGAGACAGTAAGCCCATTTCCTGGAGGAAAACTTTAGGTCACAAAGAATATGTCTGAAGCTTCTTTAGTTCTTAAATAATACAGTTCAGGGAATTTGGCTGAATGCTTTGGAAAAAGGAATGCTGTGCAGAGGGAATAGTGATGTATGTGTGCAAAAATCAGTTATAAGTGTGAGTGTTGGGAAAACATCCTCGTGCTTATCATTATTGCTGATAATTATTGTTGGAATTGATAATAATTAGCAACTAAGGTAAAGTACAGTTTTTCCTACTACCTGTAGCCTCAAACTTTCAGTTTTGGTGAAGCAGCTCAATCTTGAGGTTTGCTTTACATGGCACCTGTTTTTTGCTTGGTGAAAAAATACAATGAAAGGTCAACAGGTTCATTTGTAAGCTAATACCAACCCAAGATTCATGTTTAGTTTGTACAGGTAAATTGGTAATAAATACATGGATGATTTTAACACAAATGTAAATGAATTTACATACAGAAATAATTTGTATTGTTAATTAAACTAAATATTTTTCACAGTTTACTGCTCTCATAGGTCCAAAAAATGAAGTCACCTTAATTGGTACATGTTCATTTTTTTGTTTTGTTTTGTTTTGTTTTTGTTTTTTGAGGCAGAGTCTTGCTTTGTTGCCCTCAGTAGAGTGCTACGGCATCGAAGCTCACAGCAACCTCAAACTCTTGGACTCAAACGATTCTCTTTCTTCAGCCTCCCAAGTACCTGGGACTATAGGCGCCTGCCACAACACCCAGCTATTTTTAGAGGCAAGGTCTCGTTCTGGGTCAGGCTGGTCTCAAATCTGTGAGTTCAGACAATCCACCCACCTCAGCCTCCCAGAGTGCTAGGATTACAGGCATGAGCCACCGTGCCCAGCCAATTTTTTTTTTCTTTTTGAAATAGGCTTATAAATACTTTAAAAAATATGAAGTGAAAAGTGATAATCACCAGAATCTACAAAGAACTCAAGAAAATTATCTGGAAACAACAAAAACCACCCTACTAAGAAGTGGGCAGAAGACGTGAACAGAACTTTCTCAAATGAAGATATATTAATGGCCAAAAAACTCATGGAGAAATCCTCAACATTTCTAATCATTAGGGAAATAAAAAACAAAGCCACAAATGAAATATCACCCAATCCCAGTGATAATGGCTAGTATAATGGGTACAATGTAATGGGTAAAATTGGTATGTAGCACATTTCCCTGGTGAAGGACTCAACTACAACTCAGACATCGCCTTACAAATGCAGCAGTGTAACTTAATTATGTGCACACTCATGTTATTCCAAAATAAAAAAATTAAAAAAGACCGGTCCCCCAAAACAGATGCTGATATAGACATAGAAAGAAACTCTTGTACAGTGTTGGTAGGACTGTAAACTAGTACATCCTAAATAGAAAATTGTATGGAGAGACCTCAAAAAACTTAAAGTAGACCTACCATTCGACTCAGCAATGCCACTTCTGGGTATATCCCCAAAGGAAATGGTCATTTTATAAGAAGGCACCAGCATATGAACATTTATAGCAGCACAATTCACAATCACAAAAATGTGGAGATGACCCAAGTGCCCACCCACCATACATGAATGGATTAATACAATGTGCTATGTGCACACTATGGAGTATTACTCTGCCGTAAAGAAAAATGGTGATCTGGTATCTTTTGTGACAACCTAGGTGGAACTGGAGACCTTTTTTTTTTTTTTTTTTTTTTTTTTTTTTTGCAGTTTCTAGCTGGAGCTAGGTTTGAACCCACGACCTCCAGCAGCATATGGGGCCGATGCCCTACTCCTTTGAGCCACAGGCACCACCCTGGAGACCATACTTTTATATGAAACTTCACAGAAATGAAGAAGCAAACAGAAGTACTCAATGACAGGAATTGATCTATTAACATTTAAATGTATGTATGGACATAAATCTCAATGAAACTCAAGCTGAGAGGGAAGGTGTGGCTGGGTAAATTCACAGCCATTTGGCAGAGTGCACACTGGCTGGCTGGGGGGCATGCTTATAACGTTGACCCAACTTATGCAAGAAACAAAGTATGTAAACCTAACATGTAGAACCCCTAATATTCTGAATTTTATATACATGTAAACAAAATATATGTAATACATAATAAAAATAAAATATATATAAATATACATTTACATATGTATAAAACCAAAAAACGAAGAGATCATTTTATTGATCAAGGGGTGGAAAATATTTAGACATTTCACAATATATTCTAAAGGGAGACCCTAGTATGAATAAATCTCTTAGTTGTGTATGTTTATTACTTTTATAATAAAACTTTATATAATTCTGAAATAATTTTCCTCATTATAGTACAAAATATAAGAAAAGGTTCAAGGATTTCAGCATATAACGTAAGAAGTGACACTGGCATAAATAGAACCAGTCTTTGTGCTTTGACTAAATGTTAATAAAAGTTTTAGTATTGTAAGATAATATTTAATTTATGTAAAGTTATGGGTAGGATAGCAAAAAAATAGAAAGCAGAAATTACCTGTTGGGTACAATGTACACCATGCAGGTGGTGGGTCCATTAAAAGCTGAGACTTCTCCACTGCGCAACTCAGCCATGTCACAAGAGGCCACTTGTACCCCTTAAATCTGTTTAAATAATTAAAAAAGGAAAGCAGAAATAAAAGTACTACAGCTGAATCCCTCAGGGAGAAGAACACCACATCAACCAGTGGTCCTCAAACTACGGCCCGCGGGCCACATGAGGCAGTGAGATTGCATTTGTTCCCATTTTGTTTTTTTTACTTCAAAATAAGATATGTGCAGTGTACATAGGAATTTGTTCATAGTTTTTTATTTTTATTTTTTAACTATAGTTCGGCTCTCCAACGGTCTGAGGGACAGTGAATTGGCCCCCTGTTTAAAAAGTTTGAGGAAGCCTGAAGGCTGTTGTCCAGAAGTCTTCATTTCCCTCAGTGTTGAACTTTTCCCATCACTCTGTTTCTATCTGACCCTCTGCTGTTTTCTCATAAGTCTCTCTCTGTCTCTGTCTTGCTCCCTGCCTCCCTCTCTCTCTAGATATGTCTTATCTACCCAACTGCCTCTCTCTGGGTATGCATGTATACGTATGTATATAAATTATCTTTTCCTCTCTTTCTCCTTCAAATATGTGTATATTTGTGTATGCATACAAAAAATACAATTACATTGTACATATTTCAGCAACTTTTATTTTCCATTTAATAATAGTTCATGGACATGGAATAAATACTACTTACAGCAGCCTCTCCTTTCTTATGGGGGACAGATTTCACCACCTCTGTGGATGCCTAAAACCATGGGTAGTACTCAACCGCGTACATACGCATACACTATGTTTTTTGTCACATGCATGCCTATGGTAATGCTTTATTTATGAGTTAGGCACCACAGGAGATTATAACAGCAATAACTAATAATAAAATAGGACAGTTGTGACAATGTATTGTAACAAAAGTTATCTGGGTGTGGTCAAGTGTTGTACTGTACTGGACTCACCTGTTTTGTTTACCATGGGTAACTGAAATCATAGAAAGGGAAATAGTTGAAAAGGAGGGACTACTGTATATATAAATTATCATTAGAAATTCAACAACTATCAACTGTCTTAGAAAAGATACATGTACTAACATATCATACATTCTATATAGAACTATAGAAAATACATGATTTACCGCATAGCACAGACCTTTATCAAATGCAAACATTTTGCATCGTTATTTCTGATATCGTAAGAAATCAAATAAAACCATGCAATTGATAATTGATGAACACCCCAACCCAATATGCATGACATTGCATTTCATTGTAGCTTTAATAATCAGTATTCCCTTGATGGTTAGAGGAGTTGAGAATCTTCTAATATGTATTACTATTCAATGTTCCTCTTCCAAGGATTGCTTATTTATATGGTAGATTTTCTCTGTGTGTGTGTGTGTGTGTGTGTGTGTGTAGTCCCTTTTACATCAAACCTTTTCAAAAATAACTTCTTCCTATAATGGTTTTGCAGTCAATTTTTAACTAACCGAAAAAACAAATTTTTTTTTTTTTTTGAGACAGTCTCACTTTGTCACCGTTGGTAGAGTACTGTGATGTCACAGCTCACAGCAACCTCCAACTCTGGGGCTCAAGCGATTCTCCTGCCTCAGCTTCCCGAGTAGCTGAGACTACAGGCATCCACCACAACACCCGGCTATTATTAGAGACGAGGTCTCACTCTGGCTCCGGCTTCCTTTTCCTCTCTTCATCTTTGTCTACTTTTTCCACTCCTCCTTTTCTTCCTTCTCCTCCCCCTTCCTTTCTCCTCCTTCTTTTCCTACCCCTTCTTCTTCTTAGAAATGCTCCAATTCACCTTAATTTCTCCAGCCTTTTAAATTTTAACTTTATCTTTGTGTTCTCCAGTCTTACTGTGATGCTTCCTGATGCACACAAAATGCTGTTCATCCCCTCTGGGGTCACAGCATCATTTCCATTCAATCAGACACGCTTTTTCATTTATGAAAAACATAGTCAATTTTTCAAATATCACATTTTTTAATTTCCTCTATACTATTCTAAGACAATGCATTTCTGTAGTGACATCTCAACCTGTCTTCTGTGGGTCTTTAACTTCAGTCCTGCGTACTGGACTATCTGTACTTTCTTTTTGGTTCAGTAATTCCATTTCCAACTGTGTGAAACATCGACATTGTTTCTGTCTTTGCTTTCAGTTACTCTATTCAACTTGAATAGGCTTGTCTTTGAATCTTTTTCACATCCTCATGTACTCTTGTTCTTTTTTTTTTTAAGCAATGTTACCTCTTCCTTTATTTTTCTGAAGATTTGGAACTTAATTAATTTTGAATTATTTTATACTGTTTTATTAATTTATTTGAGCTATTCGTTTTATGCTCTTCATGTTTGTTTGTTCGTAAGCTTGTGTTCACAAGGAAACTTAATCTTCACTCTCTCCCTGTCTCTCTCTCTCTTTCTTCCTCTTTCTCCTCATTATTTCCTAGGAATTTTATCAAGGCCTCCCTTTATTCCATCTCCAGTCCTGCCCATCATGACAGTCCATCTTTGTAGGTCAGAGTCCTGGAGATTTTGTCTGTCTTTGATAAATAATGGGATGTGACCTACTCTGTTACTCTGCAGTGTGGATTGATGCAGTGTGGCTGGGAGGCTGCTGCGCTGCTTCCTCTTTCCTTCTTTTCAATGTGGCATAAGTCAAAGTTGCAGCAAATTGCAGGCTTCGTCGGAATCTGTTCAGGGTCAAAGATGTTCTGTGCCAGCCAGTGGTCCCAAGCCGTAATTCTGGCTCCAAGCTCAGCCACGTGTTGGTCACTTTATCCCCTACTGCTTGACATGAGCCCAAACTCCCTGCCACAACTGTTTGTCTCTGAATCAGGAGATACACAAGACCCTACTGTTAGGCTTGGTGCCCGTATCTCAGTGGTTATGGTGTTGGCCACATACGCCGAGGTTGAGGGGTTCAAGCCCAGCCCATACCTGCTAAACAACAATGACAACTACAACAAAAAGATAACCAGACGTTGTGACGGGCACCTATAGTCCCAGCTACTTGGAGGCTGAGGCAAAAGACTCGTGTAAGCCCTAGAGTTGGAGGTTCCTGTGAACTGTGACACTACAGCACTCTACTGAGGGCAAGATAGTGAGACGTGAGACTCTATCTCAAAAAAAAAAAAAAGGACCCTATTGTGAACTCTGCCTATTTTATCACCTTCCTGCCTTCCTGTTCTCTGAATCCCCCAGTCTGCTCTATGGAAGTGTTTCTTTTGTTGTTGAATGCTATACTGTCTTTTCAGATTTCTGTTCAATAGTTTATATATAATTGCTAGAATGTGTTTAGTACCAAGTGGAGTATGAGGGCTTACAACCTCAATGTAGGATTTTTTTCTGATTGTAGATATTAGAAATATTCTTTGGGTCTATGGATAATTGATAATGATATTGCTTCCATTACTGATTTCTTTACTGAGTTTTTCTTGTTGTTTTAAGTATTTGATGTGGCACCTTCATCATAAAAATTCACGAAACATTCTTTGCCATATGTGTTTTATCTGACATAGCTTATTGCATGTAAAAGGTTTAAATATGGTTTATTATTTATAATTTTTAATGACTATAACGTTGTCAGATATCAATTTTTACTTTGTGATGTTTTGATCTCCTGGCTTGCATCAAAAAATACTTATTTGCAGAAAAAAATGAAAAAAACTAAAGCTTTTTTTCATTCCATTTGTTTAAATATTTGTTACATTAAAACTTACTTTGATATTTAAAAGAGTGATATAGGAGCCTGACTTTCACCAGGAGGGTTTATGGGCACAGAAACATAATTTTGGAATAATCTGTATTAATTCAGTTGCCATTTTGTTACATGCTAACTTTGCAGATGTATTGTGCAAAAATTCTGGACTAATTATCTTCTATAAATCTGCCTACTTGTGTGTCATAATCACTTAATTTTACGTAATATAGTTCCATGATTCATTTAAATATTTTAAAGTACCTTCTTATTAATCTTATTTTTTTTTCTTCCTACCTAGTTCTACAAGTTTGATTTTTTGGTTGAATTTTTAGATTTAGTTTAGCAGGCCATTAGCCTGGGGTTGTTTCTGTACCAGGCCTCTGACACACATATATCATATACCTAACTAGAAAACCTTTCTTGTAACTTACTTAAAAGACAGAACAAACAAACAAAAAAGCAACAAAAAACAGTTTCAGCCAATCACAAAGAGCCAACTGGCTATATAAGTAGGGACCTGCTATCAGGCCAAGCAAAATAAGGCAAATGCCTCATTACACCCTGCTCAGATAAGCCAAGCACCTTGCTGTAGACAATCAAATAATTTAATTTTATTTATTTATTTCTTTTTTACTAAATCATAACTGTATACGTTTATGGGGTTAAATGTGATGATTTGATATACAACAGGGAAAGCTTAAATCAAACTGATTAACATAACCATCACCTCACTTACTTATATTTTGTGGTCGGACACTTACAGTTTATTCTTAGCTGTTTAGAAATGTAGCCTGCGTCATGCACATTAGTCGAGATCTCATCAAATGCCCTCCCTCCTCCCACCAAGCACCTTCTCCCTTCCTCTCCCTCCTGGCCCCTACTTCCCTCTTCTAGACTATATTTGTGTTTTATCATTCCTAAAACAGTGTGTTTTTATATTGGTTTCATAATAGTATTAAGTACATTGGATACTTTTTTTCCTGTTCTTGAGATACTTTACTAGGAAGGTTGTATTTCAACTCCGTCCAGGTAAACATAAACGATGTAAAGTCTCCATCTTCTTTTGTGGCTGAATAGCATTCCATGGAATACATACACCATGGGCTGACGGGCATTTGGGCTGCTCCCACGACTACATGGCCTCTGTGTTTAGTGTATAGAAGCTCATTGCTCATGTTTCTGGGGAAAAGCTTTCTGAATCTCTTCTGGTTCTTACTTCTGCCTGATTCATGAATTATTCTTTGCTCAAATAAACTGTTAAGTTTACTTTGTCTAAGGTTTTTCTTCTATTAATATTCATAAACATCTCATTTAATTTATATATTAATGCAAGAATTTATATGCTGAATATTCTTATAAAGATTATTGGTCTTTACATCTTCAAGTTGATTTTTATGTTTCTAATTCCTTAAACACCTTAGGCAGTTCTTGTTAAGTTAGTGATTAATTATTGAATGATCTTTATCATTAGGAGGGGTTTATTTCTTCTTTTATGTTTTCAGCCAGCTGTTATTTATGTATAAGCAAATTGTGATTTATATTGTTCACTTAATAGTCGACGTCAAGGCATTCTTTTATTATTTAGAGGTTTAAAAAATTTGTTACCCATGGATTTTTCAATAATACATTTATAGAATTTCAAGATGATTACAAACATACCTGCTGTTTTCTAAAATGTATCACTCTAATTTCATTCCATTTTCTGGTATAGTACTTTCAAAATAGTGTTCAATGAAGTGGTTGTCAAGAATGATCACTTTTTTATTTTTACTGTGATAGAAATGTTTGAACATTTCCCTGTCAGGCATAAGGCACACAACTGACCTTTGAATTTTATTAAATGCATTCTTAATTCCTATCGAGATCACCATATTATAAATCACACTAATGATACATCAGTTTTGCAGTTCAAATTGACCTTCATTTGCCCATGGTATATTATTCTGTTCTGGACTTATTGTGCTAAGAGGTTATTTTTCAGTGTTTAGAAATGACATTGGTAGATGGTTTTCTATTGTCCTGTTAATTTTGGCAGGTGTAAGTATTTATAAAAATACACTTTTTGAAAATACTATTTCTATTGCCTTATTTAGAAATAGACATTAGTTTTGAAAATTACTTTCTCCGGAATAAGATTAAATAAAATTGAGACTCACTGATTTGATTTTGCATTTATTCATACGCTAATTCTCAATGAATGTTAAGATGTGAGAGAAAAAGGAAATAACTGCACAGAAAAATTTCTTTACTCAAGTATTCACTCAACAAACATTTTTTATGAGTCTTCCACGTGCCAAACACCGGTCTAGGATTTGAGAATAAAATGAAGTATCATTTTCAGACAAGCAGATTTTGCTTTCATGAAGCTTACATTCTAGTGAGGGGCAGCAATGGTAAACAAAGTAATATCATTATTTTGAAGTTATTGTACTTTATTTATACTGTTACAGTAGAACATAAGAGAAGTAAGATGAGCAAAAGTGGCTAGAAGGTCATGAATGGAAGATAGCACCTGTTAGGGTGTTTGGGAGCAGGGCACTGAAAATTATTTCCTTACGGTGTTACGGCATGCACAATAAATTTTAAGATCCTTTGGTAATAAACAGAAAAAAAAGAAAATTTTTTTCACCTGTAGGACACAAAGAATGAATGTTTCTAATGTTTACATCAGAATCTGTGCATGCAAAGACCAGAATCCTTCAGAGGGATTCTCTTGGCAAAGTTTACACATATTTTAACAATGCAGGTATGACTCAGCGTATTTAAGGACTCAGCTCTGGGTATTACTCCCACAGTTTATGAGACACAAGAAGCTCTGCCTCACTATTTTATACGCATGCTGGATTGGGACTGCAACAAACCCTATTTGCCAATTTTGGCTCTGCACGACTTAATCTTAGATGTTCACAGATATTGGTTGTGTTGTATCCAAACAATAATAGTTCACATAATTGTTCAGGTACCACTATATAAAGTAGGATGATTTATTTTCCCCACTCAAGATATGGGAAGAATAATTTTTTTAAAGCTTTTAGGAATAAGAAATATCCCAGTAAAATCTCTCCCCTAAAAATAAAAATAATAAAAAGAAGTAATTCTAGAATGTAAGCCCTTCAAGTGAAGAGCTCATTTTTTTTATTTCTTGTTAAACCTTAGATGTAAATTTGGTTTTTAACCTGGCATGTTGCCTGGTTCACAGTAAATATGTGTTCAGTGAATTAAATATTTTTAATTCTATGTTTAATGACAACTGAAGGATTTGTTGAGAAGTTACTGTACCCCACAGAGTGAGCAATGTTTAGTTTACTGCAGGGCAACCTAATGAATAAATATGTATTCAAATTACAAATACAGCAAGGTAGGACTACATAGAAAGAGGTCTGGTTGCTAACTGCATTTTGCAATGAAAATAGCATTGGTAAATTCCTCTGCTACGAAGGCCATTGTAAATGAGTTAAAGAACATTTATCTCAGGCCTTGTCCTGGGAGTTGTGGATACACAGCATGGACTGCTTAAAAGTTCTTGACCTCAAGTAACCTCCTCAAATTTTTATATTATCTTTTCTCTCCTGTTTATTATCCACCACAAAAAAAAAAAAAAAAAAAACACAAAACAAATTATTCCAATGTAGTTCTATTTATCTGCCTAATGTTATTACTTCTGCTTTCAAAGGCAGATTGAATACTTCCAGGAATCTGCGCTGAAGCACAGTAAATGCACGAGTAATTGTAGAGCTCTCATTTTCTTCTCTATCCACCAATCTGAGTTTGGACTTTAACATAGTGAAATATTTTTGATAAATCGTACAGTATTTACAAGTGGTTGTTTTGGTGGTAGTGTTATTGTTGTTCAAGAAACTATATTCTTCTGTGCTACTAAAGATTCTGGGGACACAGGAAATGTTATTGAAAGGATGATTTGTACAAACTCTCAAAGTATAATGACCTCTGTTTATACCATTTCTTATAAAATCTGAGTAGTGGAGACTCTGATGACTTTTTCTCTTTCGCAGAATGAGAAAGGGACAATAGAGATGACAATTTTTGTCTGAGTGAAGGTAGCATGGAAGCTGTAACTCTATTACTCCCTCATTTATAGGTTCCTGGTGCCCCTGTCATATTTCCATTCAGTTATTAGAGTTTCTTGTGACAGCAGACTCCTTGTGGTATTTCTTTTTAATTGATTTTTGTCTATTACACATGGGTTCCAGAATATTAAATCCTCAATCAGGTAACAAATTTTTTGTTCGGTGATGACAGTAATTAATAAAATAGTTCACCTGTCCTAAAATTAGCTTACTGAAAAGATTTGGTTGCCTTGAGTAACAGCATCATCCATCATCCAAAAACCCTTCTATTCATTTATTTATTCTGTCTTCAAACAAATATTTGAGCATCTATCATGCATGGAATATCCCTATAAAATTGATTGCTCACCAATTTGTTTTGAGGACCACGAAAGGGGGAAATCCAAATTTATATGTATACCTTTATGTACGTCATAAACAAATGAATTTATTGCTTTTTATCACAACGTTCTCATACTGTACTTTTCTGCAATTCATTCATTTTAATGTGCCACGAACTCAAAATGTTTTAAAATTCATTCCCATGTTTGTGTGGTGCATTTGCATAGGAAGGCGATTTCTTTCAAATTATCACTCACCATTATAGAAAGCAGCCTAAAACAGAGTTTTTAAGAAACACATATGTTTTGAGTCTCTTGCAACCATGTTAGTTATTGCTAGCATGACTTCTTCAGCTTTGCTCATTAGTGTAGCATGACATAGTGACGAGGACAATGGACTGAATGGAGGACGTGCAACGTTAGTGTCCAGCCATCTGGAAAACACCATTAATCTGCAAGGAGAGAAGAGACACTGCTTTTTCAAAAGTTGAGATAGTATTCTCAGGGCAAGAATAGTGCTCAAAAACATTTGTTAAAGTGAAATATATTGAATAAAGTTGCTGTATTTCTCACTGGGTGTGTCTCTTTCTATCAAATAAGGCAGCTTGTCTTTGATAATCAGAGATATATTATCTCATCGCTTTGCTGTCCAATCTTCCCTCTAGTTACCTAAAGGCAGACCATGAATTATGATGATTATGAAAATCATTACAAATGTTTATGCATTTGCTTCCTGAACTAATGCATAGCATAAAATTGTGTGTGGGAAATTTAATAAACAATTGCATTACATTTATGCTTTAGTTTTCTGTTTTACGTTTGTCCCAATGGTATTAAAGTTGTTTTATCCATGTTATTTCCTTAACTTTTTACAGAAAACATCATAAAAAGAAAGAAAACTGACTTTGTTTTGTTTGTAGAGGTGAAATTGTTCTTGCACCCGAAGATCCAAAGCTCAGTGCAGATATAAATCATTTCAGCTTGAAGAGTGTTGACTTACCTTTGATTTACTGAGGTTTTTTCCCTCTCAATTCCCATATAACCTTCTACAAGATTCTTATACAAGTTCTTTTTTATTATTAGCCATACTCAGGGAAAAGTCCTATGTTTATGCAAACAATCTTTGTAAGACAAAATTATTTCCTTTCATTGCCTCGCAAAAATCAAAAATATTAGCCTGATTTCAGAAGTCCAAACATTAAACTTCTTGGGCTCAGGTGTAAATTGGAATTGGAAAAGTGTGAAGCAATATAACTAAAAGTTTTATATATATATATATATACTAACAAAAGAAATTAAAAAGAAAAGAAACCTCAAGCTCGCCATTTTAACAAACTCATAACCATTCAGGTTGAATTTGATGTCAGGTTAATTGCACTTTTGAATGAACATAAGAATATGAGAGATGCGAATTAGACATTTGTATTGTTCAGACTTTTGTACCTGGGGTGGCTTCTGTTTGGATGAAAGAAGCTTCAGTTTGATTTTAAACTTTTTGGAACTGTTGCAATGCATCAGGAATTTTAGATTTGCATGTACACTGCTCTCCATGCAGGCAGGAAACAGCAGGAAATGATTGCTTACCATTCTGTCTTTAAATTAGAGTCTTTATAACACCGCCTCATTGAACTGGTAGATTTTCTTCATCACTTTATTAGACAAATTGGCTTACACTCAAAATGTATAGTATATTAAGTCCATAGAGCTGAAATAGTCAACTACAGTTTGTACAATGATTATGAATATCCCAGTATCTAATTTAAACTGTTACCATTATGAATAAATCGTGAAATACCCAAACAACTTGTGCTTATTATTCAAATTATTATTTTTCTGTACACTTGCCACATTATTTATTCATTTAATAACTGGAATTTCTAAGCCCAAGCATGTTTTCTTTTTGTGAACAACCATAAAACGTTGGCTTTGTGATACACAGAGCCAAAAATGTATTTCAAGGTTATTGCTTCTCTACAGCTAGTAGATCTTAATTACTAGTTGTGTGAAACAATGTCTTAGATATGCAAGTTTTCATTTTCACAATTTCCCCATCTGTAGTCAGTGATTCAGACTTATAACCAAGTGTTCTTAGAGAGAAATGTTATGAGTATTATGGTAGAAGAGACTGATCTGTCTTTGCAGATATTCCCTGTAATAAAGGGAATAAAATAATTTGTTACACACAAATTATTTCATTGGATATATGTTTAGTTTTACTCATTGAATATTGGACTAGTCATCAATAGTCACATACCATTAGTTGTGCTCACGCACATAATCACATCCAAATCTCGTAACGACTGGGTGCAAAAGATGCTACTATCTGCAAATATGAACATGACCATTTATGGGGAAAGGAAAATATTCTTTGAGGTCAAATCCACATAGTTTTAAACCAGCTTTGTCACTTGTACCCTATCCTGTATCCCTGGAAATGGTAGTCAACTTCACTGAGTTGACTTATGTGAGGTTGTCTACACAACCTGACATAGGTGAGGTTATGTGCAAATGAATGAAGATGTTACTGTTCAGGGTATTGCAAGGATAATTTTAATTAAAATGGTCTAACAAACATAGAGTCCTTTGGAGAATTTGTAGCATGTAGGAAGTTATCAATAAAGGGTCATTTGCTCCCTATCTTCTTCCCACCCAGGGCAAAGATTTTAAACCAGGTGGTGACTTGGCCTTCTATTATAATCTCAGAGTTGTGTTCACTGGAATCAACTGTCAGACTAATGTAGGATCTTTTGATCTTGTATTTCAACATTTTAAATTTAAATACTTTGTACCCCTTCCATCTTTTATTGGATTATGGCAATGCCAAAGGATTGGTAACTTTCAATGTTAAATTATTGTTACAGGTAGCAGGGGAAGTTTCTTTCTACCTACCTGTGCTAGTTAATTTTGTGTGTCTACTTCAGTAGGTCACAGGTTACCGAGATATTTGGTTAATCATTATTCTGTGTGTGTGTGTGTGTTTATGGATGTCTCTGGATGATATCGATTCTGGAATCTGTAGCCCGAAAGCACATTGCCCTTTCCAGTGTGAGTGGGCCTCCTTCACCTGTAAAGAACAAAAGTAGGGTAAGGGAGAATTTGCTCTCCTTACCTGTTTCTGAGCTGAAACATGAATCTTCTCCTGCACTTGGACTGTAGCTTATACTATCAGCTCTCCATGTTCTCAGACCACTGGACTCAGACTAGAGCTATACCACAGACTCTCCTTGTTATCCAGCATGCATAAAGGAAGTCATAGAACTTCTCAGACTCTGTAATTATGTGATTCAATTCATTATTATCAATATCTTTATAAACATATTCTATTGTATTGTTTCTTTTTTCCCTGGAGAACCCTGACTAATCTATCTATGTATCTACCCATGTGTTTTATCAGTGGAAAATAGTATTGAAATAATAGTTCCATTCAGTTTCCTAAAGATTATTGAGAAACTAGAAATCTTTATTAGATGTCGCTGCATGTAAGGCATCATACACTGATCTATTGATTTAATAATGCCCTGAAAACAAAGAGGTTCTTTTTTTTTTTTTTTTTTTTTTTTTTTTTGTAGAGACAGAGTCTCACTGTACCGCCCTCAGGTAGAGTGCCATGGCGTCACACGGCTCACAGCAACCTCTAACTCTTGGGCTTACGCGATTCTCTTGCCTCAGCCTCCCGAGCAGCTGGGACTACAGGCGCCCGCCACAACGTCCGGCTATTTTTTCGTTGCAGTTTGGCCGGGGCTGGGTTTGAACCCGCCACCCTCGGCATATGGGGCCGGCGCCCTACTCACTGAGCCACAGGCGCCGCCCTGCAAAGAGGTTCTTAATATCATAGAGTTTACATTATCATTGGGATGATAGCCTGCAATCAAATAATAACATGCACAAAAACAGCAACGCAAAGTAGTATAGGATAAGTTCTGTAAGTGGAAACATAGTGAGATATAGATTGCAGATATGACCTGGTCTGAGGATAAGGGAAGACTTCTTTGGGAAAAGACATTGAAATGAATTCTAGAAAGTTAGTAAGAATTATGGGGAAAAATGAGCTGGGTATCAGGGTGGGAGGGGTAAATGGAGCTGAAGCAGAAGCAGATATGAAGACTTAGAGGCACAGTATAGAAAATTGGGGGAAAATTTAACAAGAAAGCTAACATGGTTGAAGGTGAAAGAGAAAGAGGTTGTATCAAAATATCACATGAACCCTGAACATAGGCACGTCTGGTATGTTTCAATTTAATAAAAAGAAATAAGAGCCAGAGGGAATAGATGTGAGATGAGATTAGAGAGATGAGTAGTCCCAATTCCCACAGAGCCTGGTCAGCCATGATGAGGAGGGCAGTCTTTACAAGTGTTTACTGGGCACCAGAGAAAGAGTTTTAAGCAAGGGTTGATGGGCACCCTTGATTGTGATGGGCACCTGTAGTCCCAGCTACTTGGGAGGCTGAGGCAAGAGAATCACTTAAGCCAAGAGTTTGAGGTTGCTGTGAGCTGTGATGTCACGGCATTCTACCAAGGACGACAAAGTAAGACTCTGTCTCAATAAAATAAATAAATAAATTAAATAAAGTGGATTAAGGAGTCAGTTTTGGAGGTTTGTAAAGTGGGTACCGAGGGCTGATAACTTAGAATAAATGGGGTACAAGTACTTCTCATACAGAGAAGTAAATGACTCTGGGAGATTTGTAAGATGTGCTAAGAAAAATCAAAGGAGCAGTGGATTTTAGTTACCTTCATTATCTAATTAACTTCCCAATTACATCTCCTGTTGTAAGGCATGTTGTATTGCTCGTTTAACTTATGCACCTTAATAAATCCAGTATAAAATAATTGAAATGTTTGCCAAAATTAAATGTATTAGTGAAAATGTACAAATACCTCAAAAATGAAAAAAAATGCAGGAAGGGTATAATGATATAACATGAGAACGTTACAACATTGTAGTGACAATATAATGATGTGGAAAAATTTATTCTTTTCTTTCTTTTTTTTTTTTATTAAATCGTAACTGTGTACATTAATGCAGTCATAGGGTACAACGTGCTGGTTTTATATACAATTTGAAATATTTTCATCACACTGGTTAACTTAACCTTCATGGCATTTTCTTAGTTACTGTGTTAAGACATTTATATTCTACATTTAGTAAGTTTCACATGTACCCTTGTAAGATGCACCATAAGTGAGGTCCCACCAATCACCCTCCCTCCACCCTTCCGCCTCCCTCCCCTCCCCTCCCTTTCCCTTTCCCCATATTCTTGGTCTATAATTGGGTTATAGCTTTCATATGAAAGCCATAAATTAGTTTCATAGTAGGGCTGAGTACTTTGGATACTTTTTCTTCCATTCTGGAGATACTTTGCTAAAAAGAATATGTTCCAGCTCCATCCATGTAAACATGAAAGAGATAAAGTCTCCATCTTTCTTTAAGGCTACATAATCTATAGTCTTAAGAGAATAATCAACTCTCAGAAAGGAACACTTGAGATATGATCCTGCCTCTGTTTTTATTTTAGCCCTCAGGCTTTTCCCTACCCCAAACCTGTCTCTACCAAGCAAAAGAAAACGGAAGGAATACGCTAATATCGTGATGGTGCTTTTCTGGGGGTGGAGTGATACAGAGGATTTTTCATTTTTCCTCTTTACTATATTTTTCATATTTTAGACATTAAACATATATTCTTTTTTTTTTTTTTTTTTTTTTGAGACAGAGTCTCACTTTGTCGCCCTTAGGAGAGTGCTGTGGCATCAACCTCAAACTCTTAGGCTCAAGCGATTCTCTTGCCTCAGCCTCCCAAGTAGCTGGAACTACAGGCGCCCACCACAATGCCCGGCTATTTTTAGAGACGAGGTCTTGAGGTCTCACTCTGGCTCGGGTTTGACCTCCTGAGCCCAAGCAATCCACCTGCCTTGACCTCTCAGAGTGCTAGGATTATAGGAGTGAGCCACTGTGCCCGGCCCCACACATTCCTTTTTAAATGTGAGTAAATATACAATAAATTAGTTCCTTATTAATTATTATTTTATTATTATTATTTTTTTGAGACAGAGTCTTCACTCTGTTGCCCCAGGCTAGAGAGCAATTGTGTCAGCTTTGCTCACAGCAACCTCAAATTCCTGTGCTCACGAGGTCCTCCTGCCTTAGCCTCCTGAGTAGTTGGGACTATAAGCATGCACCACCATGCCCAGCTAGTTTTTCTGTTTTCAGTAGATACAGGGTCTGACTCTGGCTCCCGCTGGTCTTGAACTCCTGAGCTCAAGCAATCCTCCTGCCTCGGCCTCCCAGAGTGCTAGGATTACAGGTGTGAGTTACTGCACCTGGCCTTTTATTAATTATTTAGATAGTTACACAAAAGATGAAGGGAATATTCTCTTACCCAGTATTCTCTTACCTCTGGATATAATTTCCTTATAGAAACAGCCTCTGAGTCATCACTGTGAGAACCAGTTTTTACAACCAAGACCTGTCTTGAAGGACAGAAGGAGTTTTCATAAGTGCAAAGATATTTGAACCAGGCCTTCTGGATGCATTACTTTTGTTAAGGAAAGATATTGAGTATTCCAGGTTTGGGAATGATGAAGTCATTAAAGTATTCATTTGTTCAGCAATTATATTATGAGAATGTTCTCTGTTCCAAGAGCCCTTCTAGCATCTAGAGAAATATAAAGTGAAATATGAGGATATGTGACATGTACACAGTCTCAAAATGGTTAACTCAGATAATTTAGCTGAATAATCAAGCTCAAGGGAACACATAGAGCATGTTTTAAGCTCTGCTAAGGACATGTGTATTCTCCTTACCTAAGTCATGTTGGTCAAACAGGTATCTTTTCATAGGACAGTCAGATCACTCTTTAGATAGCTAAGAATTGATGATTATTCTAAGCTTCAAGCATTTGATGATGAAGATCAATTGGTTATTTCAGAGTGCTCATGACCAGATTACTTTTTTCACAGAGCCCAACAAAGCAAATAAAAAACAAAATGTGAACATCAAATTTTGTCTTGCTTATGTAATTATTAATGTTACACAGGGTGACAGTGATGCCAATTCATTGGGAAAACATTTTAAAAAATTTTATATCACAGAAAAAGTGGATATATATCTGTTTCTTATATAGTTGGATGTGTAATTACTGGGCAATTTTCAAGCTGCATTGGCCAACCCTTTGGATCACCTACACTTTCACGGTTGAAAAAACAAGTCTATCCATGCCTAAAATCATGCCATTCATCTTCATTATTGTCAACATTGTTCTGTTGTTTTGATGCATGAAGGTGCCATGCCCCTGGCTAGCGTGGGAACCTCTATGCATGAATATCAGATCCCAGAGCTTCAGTCCTCATTGTATAATGTCATTCTTACCCTTGAACTGATTTAATACCCATTTTACCAGCCTGAAAAGGAAGTTATGAGAAATTATTCTTTCAGTTATTCCATACATCCCTGAGTGCATAAACTCTGGAGCAATAAAGTCATAACAATCCATTATAAGTGTACTACACAGCATTTTCGACTTTTCAAAGTGTATCTTTATTCATTTTTAAACATAGGTTTTTAGCATCTATATAGTGACGATTCTTTTAGACACTGGGAATGCAACGTGGAATCACAGTTACATAACCTTCTCTCCATATATGCCCCTGAGAGAGAGCGGGGGAGAGCCTTAATTAGTTACCATAATTTTATCGATGAAAAAACACAGTTCAAGGAGAATTTTCTAATCTTCTCAATGTCATCCACAAGGTTAACACTAAGGTTATCCTGATTCTTCATGGCCTGCATCCTCTGTTCCATCTCACATCTTAACCATGTGTTGACTGAACATATTATGATCAATTAGCACTGAATAGCCTTACTCATCAGAGAAGAGTAAAAACAGGTACTGGGGCATTAAAATTCAGGAGGAATGGAATACTCTGCCATTATAAACTCTCAAGTTTCTTACTGGATGGTCCCAGAAAACACTCTGGTTTGGTTTTTTCGTTTTGGTTTTGTTTTGTTGTTTTAGGACAAGTAAAGAAGAATCATTGTTGAAATTGGACAAAGCACAGAAGTTTCAAAGTTCAGTGGCTGGTATAATAGTGGTGTATCAAAGGAAAGCTTAGGGTATGTGTTATTGGGGGAAGTTGATGGACTTTCCAGGACAAAAGGTGAAAACCACTCTGTTATTGAATGGATCAGATAGTTGCACAAAAGTGAATTCTCATGCCTGTGTCCATCTGGTCCATTATCAACAGTGGACTTTTCACCCCCTCCCCGTATGCAATACAGTTCTGCTATTGGGCAGAAATGTACAAATGGCTGAATGAATTCAAGCAAAAATAAGGGCAAGGGAAGGAAAATGGCTGGAGAAAAGAAAAATGATGGATTAAAACAGCATTTTGTCAGCTTTGGAAATGAAGGGAGACTAATAAATTCTAAAGTACCCTCCAGTTCCTTTCTCCTTGTGGCCTGAGCTCCTCAGCACCTCACATTCATCATGGTGTCTGCTCCTGTCACGGTGGCAACTGAAATGGGCATTTCTCACTGCCCAATGATTTCCTGAAAGAAACAGCTGCAATAACCTCTAAAGTGGCTGTGAAGTCTAGGAGATCTGGCACTAACTTTAAACAATGATACAAGTGGATAATCCACTATGGATACTTGGCTGCTAGAACAAAAAGTGGTAAGGAAGAAAAATAAATTGCTTTATTGAATTTGAAAGTCCAACATCGGATTAAAATATATTTTAATACAGAAAAAAATTGTCAAAGTCCATAACTAGGTTTGGTAGCAGAGAAGATGGCAAAGGATCTTCTATTTGAAAATAAGCAATTTATAATTTGTCCTATTCCAGTTCTTTTCACTCCAGATATTTTTCATCGAGCTGCTTATTATTCCTTGAGGGTTCTAAATTTCCCATTTACCACTTATTCATGGGTGTATATGCATTCATGCTTGAATAAAGCACAAGCTTTATGAAGAAGACTGCTAAATTGATAGTTTGAGTCAAGCTCAAAAGTTTGCTAAGCTAAAAGGTTTTAGGAATAAGAGGAAGTATTAGGCACATCTTTTAAAGATTAGCCATGGATTTGTTTCTGAGTGAGAAAACTGATCAAATCAATTTGACAAGGAAATTTGATAGCATTGGAAACTAGTATTTTTTTTTTTTTTATAGAGTCTCATTATGTCACCCTCGGTAGAGTGCTATGGCATCACAGCTCACAGCAACCTCAAACTCTTGGTCTGAAGCAATTCTCTTGCCTCAGCCTCCCAAGTACCTGGGACTCAGGTGCCCAACACAATGCCCTGCTATTTTTTTTGTTTGTTTTGTTTTTGTTGTTGTTGTTGTTGCAGTTATCATTGTTGTTTGGCAGGCCCAGGCCAGGTTTGAACCTGCCAGCCCCAGTGCATGTGGCCGGTGCCCTAGCTGCTGAGCTACAGGCACTGAGCCTGGAAACTGGTATTTGATTGATTAAATCCTCTAATCACTTTTAAAACTGCATAGAATCATAAGAATTTATATCTAGAAATAACTTTCGCCATCAACTCCAACCATAATCTCTTAAACTATAGCCTCCTCGATGCTAGGGAACATATTTTAGTTGTATTTTTATTTTCAGCATCCAAACCATGTAATATTCACTTATTGAACATACATTGAATGAGTTAAAGGTATTAACTACTTGGTGTTTAGAAGTTTATGTCTAATAATATTTTACATAGGTAATTTCAGTAAATCGTAAGACTGATTTGATTTAGTAAGTGGGAGACCTCAACAAACTTTTAAAATATCAGTTTTAAGATTAAGTAGAAATATTAAGCCTATCTTTTAAACCTTGACATGAAATTGTTTCCAGATGAGAACATTATGTCATATCAATTCAACAGCCACTGTGAAGTGATACTTGATTGATGGCATCGTCTAATCCAGTGGTTCTCAACCTTCCTAATGCTGTGACCCTATAATACAGTTCCTCATGTCATGGTGACCCCCCACCATAAAATTATTTTTGTGGCTACTTCGTAACTGTAATTTTGCTACTGTTATGAATCGTCATGTAAATATCTGATACGCAGGATATCCTATGGTCTTAGGGTTCACAACACACAGGTTGAGAACTGCTGCTCTAATCACTCTGCAGATTAAAAACCTTAAACTATTTCAAAACATAATACCATTTATAGTCGGTCATTACTATCCCACCATAGAGTCATTTCTCCTGAATGTCTTACTATGTGACTTAGTAAACTTATAACCATTGCCTGAATATTCCACAACTCATTCTTTACTTAACAAGGTTCGTATTCCTCTTTCTCATTTAGAAAAATCTAAATTCATTATCAAATCAAAACATTTCTTTTCTATGAAATCATTTCATATCCCCCCAAAATGATAAACCTTTTATAGCCCACAAGAATTGATACCCATTAAAATTTTAAATTCTATTAAAAATATATAAACATCCCATTCATTCTATAAAGTACTAAGATCTTTAATGATGGTTCATCACATCATGGCACTTACAAAAATGCTAAGTACAATTCTGTCTCATATATATGTGCACATATATGCATATTAATGTACATATATGCACACATGTCTACACATGCATATATCTGTATTTTGTGTGTATATTTTGTGTATATATTATGTGTATATACATTTTTGTGTATAAGTATATACAGAAATACATATATATATATTCATATGTACCTACAGATGGCTATATGATACACATATATATGATTTCCCCTATTTTACAGGAGAGAGTATAATCTTACAGATAAGCAAGTATAATTATGTAAAATTAAATATATGAATAACCATATATAGATATGTAGATACATGCTAATACAGATAAATGAAAATAAAGTACGAATAAGTATAAATAATATCGATATAAACACTATAGTCCCTATTTTACAAATGAGGAACTAAGGCACAAAGAATTTAAATAAATTGTCCACAGTTACAATGGCAGAGCCAGCAGTACTTAAAGGCAGAGTTCTGCCTTCTAGGTTTTGGAAAATGTCACACTGTCTCATACAGATGCTGTCTCCTATTTATAGTTGATTGATCAGTGTCTACCACTGCCTGACCTAGAGGAAAATAATCAATAAAAACGTGTTGAATGAATGTCATTATATTAATTTTAACATTCCAGAGCTCCAATTTCCTGTGGCAGAATATTAATAAGATTGTTTGCCTGTGAATTGGTTTAATATGGGCTTCCCCTGAAAGTATATTATTTAGAGGTAACTTATACTTAATTGGTTTCAGTGCTTTTTTAATAGATAAAGTTAAAACATTTATGCTCCAGCAGTCTCCAGTACAAGACCAATATTTCTGTACTAAAATATTATTTTTATGCTTTATGGTAATAATTTTCTCTCCACAACTTATTCCTATTTGCAATTTTTTTTTTTTTTTTTTTCATTTAGATTGTAGAGGCTTCTCCCGGGTCTGGTGCAATCCTGCATCCCACAGGTCTCTATTCTTCCTTAATGAAGTGGTTAGCTATTTTACTGAGGTCTGTAAGCAGAAGGTGGGGAGAGCCCTGGTTTTCTCTGGTATAATCTTTTGTGGCTCTAGGTGTCCAAAACCCAGTCCATTTTCTGGGTGTCTGGTTGTTGTATTTAAAAATGGAGCTTTTCAAAAATCTACAACCACCAAAGTGCACCATTCTCAGGTAATTTTTGTCTCAGACTTATCCTGTCTTTACCTTCACAGAAAGTAATAGGGATACGTTAATAAAATGGGCTTGTTTGACCTGGAAAGCAAATTCTGGAAATTGGGCGGGGGTTTCCCTTTTTCAAATGAGAACTTTAAGTGTCCAGGTCCAAGAACGTAGTGAAGATGGGACCCCTACTATGTCTTAACAATGGTTCTAGAAAATCATTCTAGTGAGTGGTGATAGCCTAACTCTAGTGCAGCCGGGCCTTTGTTCCCCTGAATCACATGAATATTTCAGTGGAAGGTGAGAAAAGATGGCCAGGCCATCATTAATTCTCTTTGTCCTAATATACATTATCATGTCAGCTTTTCTTCATGTTTTTTTCATGATGTGGTATGATCATTTCACAAAAAATTTCTTCTTGTAGTCTCTTAACAGTGACAAACACAATTCTATAATATTCTGTGGTTCCCAGTATGTCCATTACAAACGTTTGTTCATCTTCTGAGCATCAATATCCTGTCCCCCCCTTTTTTTTCCATTTTTGTTTGTTGGATTTTGTCTTTTTGTTTACTCCTATTGAATAAGAAAAGATGTATCTAGAGTCAGATTTTTTTACCAGTAGACACAAGATGTAGATTCCTTTTTCTATGCTGCCTTTTGGGGAGAGGAGAGAAATCTTCTGCCCCACTCTCTGACTGATACTGGGAATTTGTAGCATACACATTAATAGAGAACAGGAAAGATAACGATGTAAAGTATTTTTCGTACCATGTTATCCTGTACTGTCTTGCTCATGTGAATTCATAGTCATAAGGCAGTAAGTCACCACTATTCCCCCCATAGTCCCTTTATTTCTCTCCTAATTTTGGTTGAACACTGAATTACATGGAATATGTAAATAATGTAGAGAGAAGGTCTTTGATGTTGATAATTTTCTTTTTATTTCATCTGTCTTGTTCTTATGGCGAGTAGAAAAGCTTAGGAGTGAATAGCTCTCAATGTTAGTCTATAATATTATGGTCTAGTTTGTTTGTTCTCTGTGGAATTTTCCTGAGTATTATTTTGAGAAAATTTAAAAGAGTTACTTTCAAAATTTTCTAGCAAGATTCAACTTTACACTGGTAGTCCTCAGAAACAGCTTTAAGTCTATAAAACACCCTATTGCCTAATAGAAAAAAAATGCTGTAAAAGTTTTGGAACTCCCTAATATTTTAATAATGTAATTCAGGAGACTATTTGATATCTCAGTCACCCTCATTATCTTTCTTCTAACCAACATTCCATGCTATATAATCACCTTATCCAGAAATTAAGTCATAACTGATGATAAAAAAGAAATTGCGAAGTTACTGAATTGTGTTGGTTCAACTGTCAAGGCTTATAGCTATCTCATCATTGATACCTCCCATTTAAATGCTTTAGCTGACTGATTTTGGAAATCAGTAAAGTCATTTTATTAAATCAGGTCTTTAAATTTAGCCATAAAGTATGTCTCTGTAAGTTATAAAAACTTAACAAACTCTATTAGCACTTGGCTTTATTTTAAACAAAAAATGTTTCAGAAAATGTCAAACTTTTATAATTTAGAAAGTTACAAATTGATTCAGGTTTTTCCGTCTGAAAGCCAAAGCGTAAGAAAATATGTCTGGTGTATTTTTCATCAGAAACAGACAGGCCGCCACAACTTCTTTCTACATGATATTGTTAAATACCTCTATTTTTAAAAATATGTTAAAAATACTTCCCTTGCAGTGAAGATGAAGGAAGATATGGAAGATCCTCCTTCTTGGGGTTAAAAAAAGTAGCAAAACCAAGACAAAATAAAAGCTCTTCACTCCCACGGGACCATTAAAATGTGGCAGAGAAAATAAAACATTGAGGGAATAAATTCCAGAGACTGACCCCTTCAGAGATAAAAAGAGAGTTAAGCCATTCTGCACACCTAGGAGTGAGCAGAAGGAACCAGCATAGGGGGTCCCTGCCATACATAGAAAAACTCTGCCAGGACAAGAGTGATCTGACAAGTGTTAGCAAACTGTGTGGGCTGGTGGGGAGAGCTTGGTATCTGCGGATTCCAAATATAAGAACAAAATGATTGGCCTTCTAATTCTGAGAAGAGAAAGGAGATGTACTTTTCCCTATTTCACCCACTGAGGCTAAAATAAAACCTGGAAATTATATTTAAAACAAATATTAAAAATTTCTGAATGGTAAAAAGAGAAGGCCAACAGGATAAGAGGACTTCAGGAAGGACATGGAGGTGAGTTTTATTTTTGCCTCGAATATTCCAGACATATCACTGAAGATGCTACTATAATGAAAAATGGCAATACAAGGACAAAAATGTTCCACCAAAGCCTGCCCTTTCTAGCAAAAGTGCCAGGAAAGCTGCAGCCTAGAAAGACAGAAAGTTTTTTTTTTTTTTTTACTTTGCTGTTTGGCTTTAATAAAAGTTTCAAGAAACAACATACATAGAGCCCCTAAATATTAGGATTAAACCTGGGCTGGTGGGCGGCGCCTGTGGCTCAGTCGGTAAGGCGCCGGCCCCATGTACTGAGGGTGGCGGGTTCAAACCCGGCCCCGGCTGAACTGCAACCAAAAAATAGCCGGGCGTTGTGGTGGGCGCCTGTAGTCCCAGCTACTCGGGAGGCTGAGGCAAGAGAATTGCTTAAGCCCAGGAGTTAGAGGTTGCTGTGAGCTGTGTGAGGCCACGGCCCTCTACCGAGGGCCATAGGGTGAGACTCTGTCTCTACAAAAAAAAAAAAAAAAAAAAAACCTGGGCTGGAATGGGCCTTTACAGTCTTTTATTTCTTTTCTTTTCTTTTTTTATCCCCCAACAATAAAAAAAAAAAAGACAGAAAGTTTTTTGATAATAACGGTTCCACTACAAGCCAAATGACCTGGTAACACGTGCAGGTGCTTTCTCTCTCTCTCTCTGTCTCTGTCTCTTCCTTCTCCTTCTTTCTCCCCCCACCTTCCTTCTCTCTCTCTCTCTACCCCAACTCTCCCAGCAAAGGTAGAGTGAAGAGGCTTGATTAAGTCCTTACCAGGTTTAAAGAATTTGCCAAACTCTTCTGCTAGACAGTGGCAGAGAATGTTGAGCACGTCTCAGGAGTTTTGATCATTGCCTGGCAGTCCTAGCCTAGACTTCCACTCCTGGCAATAATGAGGCACCCCCCTCTCCCCACTAAGGTGGTATCAGAGAAGATCAAGTACAGAGAAAAGAGATTTACCACTGTGCATTGACAACCAGACCACCTTCCTCCCTGCTCCAGGTCTTCTGAGCCCAGGAAGAAGAGGAGAAAGAGATCAGTGAGAGGAATATACCAAAAAACAAACAAACAAAACCCCCACATTTTTCAACCTTCACAAATGACATAAACTTATAGATTCAAGAAGCTAAGTGAACCTGAGGCAGGATAACCCCCCCCCCCCAATCCACACCAACATGCATCACAAACCCCCTTGTGACAACTAAGAGCAAACAAAAAATTGTGAAGGCAGCAGGAGGGATGCGACAACTTGTATATAGGGGGAAAATTCAAATGATGACAGATTTCTCACCAGAAGTTACGGAGGCCAAAAGAAAGTAGTACAGCAACAAAGTTCAAGTGATAAAAGGAGAAAAATTAAAAGGTCGGTTTATAACCCTGCATCCAGCAACAACATATTTCAGGATTGATTGGGAAATCAATAAATTCCCAGATGAAGGAAAACTTGTTGCTAGCAGATGTACCTTCAAGAATAGAAAGAGCCTGGGGCCTTAAAGGGACCTGTGGCCATTGAAGTTCTTACGTGCAGCCTTTTGACCGAATCCAAATTTTACGGAACAAATCCTTTTATTTTTATTAATACCTTTTGTTCTTTTATGTATTATTTTGTTTTTAAATTGAATGTATTTGAAGTATCAAAGAATAAAATCAGTTTCAATGAAATAATCCTCCCAGACTGAATAGCACAATGGCCAAGATGTTCTTAAGGTCGGAAATGACTGATATGCATCTAGGGGATCAGCTGAAAATGCAGACCTCCATAGTGCAACCAAACATTGAATTGCTTCCCAACAGAAGTGGACACAACGAAGTCATTAAAATGTTAGTTAACTTCAGGCCCTGAACATGGCCTGTGCTGGCGCTCTGGGAGGCCAAGGCAGGAGGATTGCTTGAGTGCAGGAGAGTCAGCCCGAACAAAAGTGAGACTGTATCTCTATGAAAAATAGAAAAATTTACCTGGGTGTTGGGGTGAGCACCTGTATTCCTAGCTACTCAGGATGCTAAGGCAGGAGATCCCTTGAACCTAAGAGTCTGAGATTGCTGTGAGGTAGACTGACCTCATGGCACTCTAGCCTGGGGTAAAAGAGTCAGACTCTATCTCAAAAACAAAAATTGAATTAAATGAAAAGGTTAGTTAACTTTAAAATTAAGAAATAGTTTTCATGTTTTAAATTAAGTATATAGAAGTTAGATTTTTTACAAAATAATTATAATTACTGTCTCTCTTCCTGCATTGTAAAATTGCTGACAACAGAAACTTTACGTGTTTTGACTTTGCATCTCAGCACTTTGGCATATTGAATTTTACATCAATTCTCAAAGGAAAACACTTCCAAGAATTGCTTAGGCAACTTCTCAAAAATACAGATTATCAGACCTGATCCTAAGTTTCGGAATCCATAGATTTTATTTATTTATTTAGTCCGAGACAGTGTCTCACTTTGTCACCCTCAGTAGAGTATCACAGCATCACAGCTCACAGCAACCTCAAATTCTTGGGCTCAAGCAATTCTCTTGCCTCAGCCTCCCAAGTAGCTAGGACTTCAGGTGCCCACCACAATGCCTGGTTATTTTTAAAGATGGGGTCTTGTTCTTGCTCAGCCTGGTCTCAAAGCTGTGAGCTCAGGCAATCTACCCACCTTGGCCTCCCAGAGTTCTAGTATTACAGATGTGAGCCACTGTGCCCAGCCTAGTGATTTTTTCCTTTGTGAAAATCAACCTTATATATACACATGCAAATGTGTCCATAGCTACAATCCAAGTGGATTTATTTTAATTCCACTGTTTCATGTTTTCCATGTTATCACAAACTTTATGATTTATGCTTTTATTGATCACTTATTTATATATTTTTTATTAGTTAAAACTATCCCACCGTGCTGAAGAAACATGATTTATTCATCCATGTACCTGACATTGAAGGTTATTTCAATTCGACTTTTAAACTTTATTTTTAAAATAATCTTATAACAAACATATCTATGCCAGGAGCTTTAACTTGTGTGTGTATTTGTGTGTGCACATATGTGTATGTGTGTGTGCATGTTGTGGGGATTTGAGATTTGAAACCAGACTGCCTGGTTCTAAGTCCAGGTATGATGGGAAACAAATGAAAGAAGAAATTGCCCTTTATATGATCATGAATGGTGTATGCTGACTAGAACAAGATGGGCTAATTTTCTTAATTTTCATTGCAGTGTTTTAGGCTGTTGTAGCTAAAACATTGCAGTTTTCAGTCAATCATCACAGACCAGGAAATCTTTGGTTGAATGAAATATTAAAATCCTAGCAAATGTTCCAATTTTTCCTCTGTAGCAGATAACAGAGATACTTTCGATTTAAGCCCTAGTTTTTCTCAGAAAATCAAGTTCATACAAATTTTCTATTAATGAAAAGATAATCACATTCTTATAGAAATATATTCAGAAATATATAGGGGATTACTTCTATTTTTATACAATATTTTGCTAAGTCTTGGACCAAAGGAAAAAATTAAATGCTCAAAGCCAAAATATATTGGTAACTGGTAGTAGCCATATTTGTCAAAATTCTGAGAGATTTTCCAAATCTGTTACAGCATAACTTTTGTCCAAGCTTATGATTATTCTTTAAAAGGATAGATAGCCAACTACACTAAAATAAATAAATAAATAAATAAAAAGTTAAAAATCCCACAAATTATTTGACATTAAAAACAAAAATTCATATGTTTTATATCACTAAGATTATTTATTAAAAAATTTTGAGCCAAAGGACCACTTTACCTGAGAATGTTTAAAATAAACAATGTAGAGGGAAAAAAAAGAAAAGGGTCATCTACAGTTCCTTTGAAATAATTTAACAGTAAACACACTGAAAGGTTCACAAAAGTTATGCTCACACAATTTACAAGCATGCATTTTGGAGAATGTGGACGCTAGATTGAAATTATGGAAATGAAAACAGATTCCAGAGGACATAGAGCAAGGCAAATTGCAAAGAAAAATATTAATAACAAAGTCATGCAGAAACTGGGGGGAAAGCAGGAGCTACTAGTTAATAATCACTTTGGGTATAGTAGTTCCAGATGATCATTTTATTTCTGCACAACATGTGAGATGAAAATAATGGCCAGCCCCCAAATTAAGAAAAATGTTCTATAACAAAGTTTTCAAGTGCTGTGGAATTTCCGTCTCTTAAGTTACTCATCTTGGTACTTATTTACTGTTACACATAGTTTGGTTCCCCAAAACAACCATAAATTGAATTCTCATTAAAACTCATTATCAACGAAAATACTAGATGAGTGTAAAAAACAAGAATTACGTAATAACTTGAGAAGAACAATAAAATATTTATATACAGATTTAGACTGAGAATATAGGTTTTAATTGAACACAGAATAGAGCTTTGAACTTTCAAATGTCAAGGTTATATAGGAAACATGCTAGACATTAATAGTTACAATAACAATTTAACTTTAGGAACCTGGGACATTCAAAACCTGACATTGATATTCAGAGAAGATTGTAAATACATGCAAATTGATTACACAATGCCAGACACATTGTTAAACTTTGTTATTACATTTCCACGAGGGATTAGATGTTAAAATCTCAGCGATAATATTGAAAACATGAGGCAGCAAGCAATATTCTACAAGAAGACATTATTCAACAAAAATGAGCAAACTGAGATGAAAGGGCTAGTTTTCAGGTTTATTTTGTGTTGCTATGTTTCATAACTTGCTTATCTGAAAATAAACTAACATTGAGGCAGGTTGAACAGGGAACACAGGATAGCAGAGTTAGTTTGGAGGATTTATGAAACAGATGTGATCTCAAAGTTCTTGGATAAGCACAGTTTCTAAACTGGGGAAAGAACAGGGTCACAAATTGCAGAAGCCATTGAAAGAGACAGGTAAAAATCAGTGAGAAGGAAAAAATTAGGAAGAGCTAGATGACCAAGGCTGGCCATGAAGAAGTAATTTGAATTGAAATTAATCTACCTCCCGCATTGTAGAACAGCCACAGCAGATAGGATTTGGGGGACTGAAATCATGAGAAAGATACATACGTAGACGTAAGCTGTGCATTCACCCCATCTTTCCCTGGAGGTTTTATGCTAGATTAGAGCAAAGTGAAATAAAACCCAAGGAAAAAGCTCCCTCTTATTTACTGAGGGAACAGAGAATAGAGCCCTAAAATGCCAAAGGAATTGAGATTATACTTTACAAAATCTTTTATAGGAAAGAACTGGAACAAAGTGAGCCAAAAATTCTGTGTATAACATTATTTCCTAAAGGAATTGGCCAATCCCCAAGCTGCACCAGGCGAGATCAAGAAACCCAGAATAAACCAGTCTCGGAAAGACCAGAGAACTAAATAGAAATTGTTAGCATTTGTCTGTTGATGAGAAGAAGAAGGTTGAATTTCAGGCCTTGCAAATATAGTGTAAAATGGACAGGAGAAATAAAATCTACTCTAAAAGCACAGAGGAAAAGGAATAGACCAGCCTTAATAAAGGCGAAACTAACCTACAGTGGTATCATGGTAATTAGTATTCCTTGTTCATTTCAGGAAAAAAAAAAAAAAAAAAAAAAAAAAGAGTCTTCTTTGGAATAGATAATGCCATCCACAGTTAGGACAGTTTTTTAATCAAAATATCTAACATCCCATAAAAAAAAAAAAAAAAAAACTATGGAAGGCAGCGCCTGTGGCTCAAAGGAGTAGAGTGCTGGCCCCATATGCCAGATGTGGCGGGTTCAAACCCAGCCCCAGCCAAAAACTGCAAAAAAAAAAAACAAAAACCTATAGACATGAAACTGTCAGAATATAATGAGGATGTTAACTGTTAAACATGATTGTTAGATAAAACAGTATCAGTGCATTACACCTGGGAGGGTCCAAATTCTGCAATGACAGGCACTATGCATTTTAGGGACCTTGAGCAAATTGCATCACTTTTTAAAAAATTGCAAATCATTTTTTAAATGAGGCTTGGTGCCATGGCTCACACTTGGGATCCTAGCAGTCTGGGAGGCCGAGGTGGGAGGATCTCTTGAGATCAGGAGTTAAAGACCAGCCCGAGCAAGAGCAAGATTCTATCTCTACCAAAAAAAAAAAAAAAAAGAATAGAAAAATTACCCTAAATTACCCTAGTGCAGTGAGTCTGTCTATAGTTTCCGCTCCTTGGGAAGGGTGGGCAGGAGGATCCCTGGGACCTGTGATGACGCTGTTGCTAATTCTAGCCCAGGAACCACAGCAAGACCCTGTCTCAAAAGTGAAAAATATTGAAGATTAATAATTGAATATAAAGGAGCATTACAATTCCTGCTTGTCTTTCCTAAAGGGCTGCTGTGGAATTAAAAGAGAAATCCTATTTTAAATGCATAGTCATTTCAATTAGAGAACAGAGAATACCTAGTTCAGTTACCTCCTCTGTGTGGATAAGGGGAGCAGGATCCAACCAGGGGTAGGATTGGCCCTGTGAGTGCTGCCAATTCTCGTTCAGATCTGCTGCCCAGGTAAGTGCTATTCTTCCGTATAAAGACTGCAGGAATATATAGTTGTGGTGACATCTTCATTACGGTGAGAGTGAAAGTGGAGTAAATTGTTTGGTTCAGGTTACTTTTTGAAACCAGAATCAACAGGATTCCTGACTGAGGGGGTCTGTGAGATATGAAAGAAAAAAGATTAAAACAAGAAGAAATCCATTCTTTTGGCCCTGGCATCAAGGAGCTGCCAACAACTGAGTTGAGAAACACTGCAAGTAAAGCAAGTTTGGAAAGGAAAATCAAAAGTTGTCTTTGGGGCATAGTAAACAAACAAACAAAAAAGAGCTAAATGAAATGGATGGAAAGTTCAACCTATTTATCATTTATTTCCATATAAAAAGGCGGAATATATTGATTGCTCTCATTTTGCCTTTCCTAACCATTCCCCCAAGCAATGCAGAAAGCGAACTTAATAGAATCAGTGATATTTACTACATTTTTAGTGTAAATCTTCACATGTTCAATGTGAAGTGACGAGTGGGGTCCCTTCCAATTATTCTTTTTTCTCCCTTCAACCGATTCAAATATTTGGCAGGAAACTGACCTTATCGGGTCATCGTGGAGCTCTTGCTATCGCTGATCCAATAATACATTGCCGGAGAACTCCATTTAAATGGTGCAGATGAAAATCTCTGCCTACTCCATGTGTCACTCCCAAACACATTGGGAGACGAGCCACAGGGGAAGCCCGTATGTTAGAAAGGCATGCTTCACTTAGCTATTGCAACACTCTGGCTGAAGGGTGCTATAGATGGAGTCGCTCAGAAAAGATTACATCTCTTGGTTTATGGCAAAGGAAAAGAAAAGCATTAGAAAAGGCTGTGCTAAGGGCTAAGAGCTTTATTGAAATTCTAAAGAAGGCTTGCAGAGACTAGGAGCTTCTGACTTGTTATCAGGTACCTGCATTTGGGCATCCTGACACTCTATAATTGAAATTCATTGCTTGACCTTAAGTCTATAAAAATGGTATGCTGTCATTAGCCCTGACTGCCTGCTGTATTCTCCTGTCACTCCCTAGGCCTGCTTAAACCATCTCAGATGAAATAGCCTATTTCATGTCAGACCTCAGAGTTTGCTACTATTAAAGTGGAAACCTAAAGCAATGTTTAGCAATGTGGTAAAGACTTATGCTGTGAGATTGCTAGAAAACTAGGAGTCTTTTCTTTTTTTTTTTCTTTTTAATTCCCTTAAAAATTTAATGCACTCATATGGTGCCATCTCTATTACACTGCTGTCAGAATGAGAACTATTACTTTATAAATTGAATTTTAATTTAACCTCCTAATGCCACACTGTCTACCTTGCACTTTAAGTATTTGAATGTTAGTTCAGCACCAAGACAAGTTAATGTAGGAATTACAAGGCAATATTTCACACTCGTGATGTGAAGAATTGAGGCAATTGTATGGATATGTCAGACAAAAAAAAAAAAAAAAAAAAGGAAGGAAGGAAGGAAAGGAAGGAGCTCCCAGAGTTTTTGAAATATTTAGGTATGAAAGAAAACCCTCAGTTGGGGTGATATAACCCTTTCTTTATTCTTGGAATGACTATATCATTTGATGTTAAGAGTTCAAGTGACATGGTCATAGAGATAGCTACTGTTCTGGTCATCCAAGTAACAATGGGAGTCACCTCGTTAAATTAAAGAAATAAGACAGCCTGATTGTTGATAACTAGACCTGTTGAACTCTCCCAAATTACCTAAACACATAGAGCTAATGAGGATTGACCTTCTTGGTGATTTAAGAAATCTAAATTACAAAAGCATTGAAAATAGTTCAACTTCTCTTTCTCCCACTGGATGGTCCCAATTTTCCTTTAAGTGACATGGGAGAAAAAAAGACAGTTAAAATTGAAATAATTTTGGAAAAATCAAAGTGCATTATTTAAGGGTGATGGAAATGCTTCTTTCAATTCAATGCTGTGTTCTGTCCTAGGTCATTCATAAATTTAACACATGCATAACTGCTGAGAATAATCTTTCCTCCCCCCTCCCCTCATATTTTCTTTAAGCTCCAAAATGGTCTTTTTATCTCTGATTGTTTCAATGAAATCAAACAGCATTGGATCAGTGCTGGAATGCCTATGTATATATCTTAGCATTATAATCATGGTGTTCCTAATATGAGCCCTTTCTCATTTCTAGTTCCTGAGTCTTTAACTGGTTTGAATTTAGTGATCTGACAGATGTTGCTTTTTCTCTTTGGCTCTGATTCTCAGGATTTCCAGGAATATCTTTTTCTCTTAACTAATGAAAGATTGTTTGGACTCACCCCTCCTATTAGTGAGAATAACTTGAGTGGTGGACTTAAAGCTCTGAAAAGATATCTTGGTGGAGCCATATAGCGGCTATGTAAGCACCTGACTAGAATCTCCAGGGCAACACCTAGGAAATTAACATCATAGAGTCAATAGTCCACAGGGAGGTAAAGGCCAGGATAAGTGAGCAAGTTTTATAACTAAACCGCAATGGAGCCGTTGGATTTTGCTACTTAAGAAGTGCGTTGGGGTCACATGCTCCATGATGTGCCAAGAGAAGCAACTCCCAGGACAAAAAGGTGAGGTGGTGTTGTAGAGACTGTGCTACAGTACATTTCTCTACCAGAAATGTAGAGAATTAATCCTAAATGAAAAGAAATTCTACTTTATTCATCTTAGCGTCCCTAGTACAGAATAACACCTATACTAGAGTAAGTGTTCAGTGTATACTTTGAGCAAAGAGAACGATACAGAGAGAGAAAGAAACAACAACAAAAGAAAAACAAGAAGTGAAGGTGAAAGAAAGAGTGGGATAGAGAGGGAAGAGAAGAACTCAGTTACTTCAAGCCATCACACATTCTTGTTTCTTATTCATCCATCCCCACACGAGAAGAGCTTCCTTAATTTGCAGGAGTTGACCCAGAATATTCTTCTGTTTTTCCTCTTATCAAAGTCATTTTTCTGCTGCTCTTCACGCCATCCTTCCTTCACCAAAGCTTTCCCTGATTGTGTAGCCACAAATAGACCTGTCTCTTATTTCCTGTGGTTTTTGGCCAATTTTTTTATCTTATCTGAAGCCATATTTTTCCACAATTCTGACACCTGCACTAAACTCTAGAAAAAGTTAAATAAGAAACTCTGACCAGAACAATTATATTTTAGTGCTCCTATTAAGGTCTATTTTAAGTATTAAATTAATTAGTTTAGGCTTCTGATTAATTAATTAAATTTATTTGCTCATTATCTTATACACATTTCTCAGACTAAGATCCCTAATTGTGCTATGCCTGTATTTCCACTTCATGGGATAAAAATGGGAATACCTAATGGAAGGAAAAAAAAAACCATGTATACATATACTTATATATATTTATTTACTTGTTTATTCAAACTAAAAATGTTTTCATCAGGTAGAGAAATTGTTCAAGAGCACATGTTGTAGATAAAATAAATAAAATTTATACTCTAGGGAAAAAACATGCCACCATTTGTAAATAATGTGCTTTGAAATGTCTTAATGAACTAAGTAAATTAGGGTACAACTAAATGATGTGAAGGAAAGTGGTAGCCCCATAATTTCTTGTAGTAGTGCTTTGATCAAAAAAGCATGCAAATAGCTTTGCATAAGTCAGCCAAGCCCTCCCCAAAGGCAGAAAAAAAGGCTGATTTCCAATTAATAATTTGTATTCATTCTTTTATCATTATAATGGATTCATCTTAATTCAAGAAGCGTATCCCTTTTATAAATGACAAAAGGATTTTTAAACCAAGAACAAAATAAAAACTTACTGTGAGTCTCCATCCTGAGAAAGACCCTAGTAAGGTATCTGTATAAAAAAGTAGCAGAGTACATTTGGAATTGGCTCTGCCTTCCACAGAAGCAATCAAAATAATGTATTTTAAAGGATGGCTGTTGTTTCAAGGAAGAACAGGGAAAGGTTGCCATTTTGTAAATAGTGCCAGTGATGGGGAATATGGTTGTGTGTGTATGTGGTGGGAGGGTGTTAAAAGACAAATAGCAATCATTAATCCTAAATGAAAACCTGTCCAATTAAACACTCAGATCCCTCACATATAAACTATAGTCTGACTTCTGCCTAACTACAGACATATTTATAAACATCGATTTTAAATTAGTTAATAAACTAAGGAGCAATTCAATAGATTAGTACATCTATAAAGAAAATACAGGCCATAATAAAAAAGAAACAACCAACCTATAAGAAAGCATTTTTAAAATTCAAAATTAGCCTATCTCCCTTCCCCCTATAAATGCACAGAGGTGTTGCCAGGGAGGAGTTAAATGAAAGAATGACTAGACCTAAATGAAAGGGAACCTAATAGATAAAATGACAGATTTATAATTTTTTATATCTGTCTTTTGGATAACCAAATGCAAAATAATAGCAGTAATAATAATAAATGTGGGAAGGAACAAAGAAAGAAACTATAGAAAAAAATTTTCTGGAGCAAATGCAACTCATTAGGTTTCAGAATGAAAGCACTGATGGAGGGTGGCGCCTGTGGCTCAAGGAGTAGGGCGCTGGTCCCATATGCCGGAGGTGGCGGGTTCAAACCCAGCCCCGGCCAAAAGAAAAAAAAAAAAAAGAAAGCACTGATGGAGGGTCAAAAAGTGAAGGGCAGGGACTCATAGTTAGTTCCTCTTCTTGAGAATTCCAAAGACATATACAAATCCAAAAATATCTCTCCACAAGAAAAAAAATCAAAAAGAGAGAAAAAAAAAAAAAAAAGAAGACAGGAGAAATAAAAGAAAAGAAAGAGGAAGGAAGAAAAGAAGGAAAGGAAAATAAAAGGACCAGGGGAGGTGAAGAGAATAGGGAAAAGAAGGGTAGAGAGCTAGAGAAGTTATTTAATTAAATTTGGCCTGAGGATGCCTTGGTGGCTTCAGTCCCTGTATAATAAACTACATCCTGACTTTATGGGTAAAAGAAGAGTATACCTGCTGTAACTTCCTGAGTCTCAGCTAATCATAGCAGCTGAGCTTCAGCCAATCCCAGGCTGCCAACTAATCAGTCCATTTGCAAATATGGCAAAGGCCTGCCTGCAACCAGTGTAACCTCCGCTGTACCCAGGCTGCTTTTTCTGCCTATAAATGCTACCTGCCCTCATTGTTTCTGAACGTTATGAGGACTACCCAGTTCACCAATTGTTCTTGCTCAACTAAACTCTGTTCAATGGAAATCTTCTGAAGTTATTTTTTTAACTTTATGGTTACTGTTTGTTTTTATTTGTTTCACTCTATTTTCCAAACTCCCTGCACATATTGCTTTTATAATTGTAAGAAAATAGGCTATTTATTATTTATTTATTTTAAAACAGAGTCTCACTCTGTGGCCCTGTCCTGAGGGCTGTGGCCTCACAGCTCAGACTCCTGGGCTCAAGTGATCCTCTTCCTTTAGCCTCTGAAGTAGCTGGTTATTATAGGGGCCCAAAACAAAGACCCACCTAGTTTTTCTATTTTTAGGAGAGACTGAGTCTGGCTCTTGCTCAGGCTGGTCTCGAACTCCTGAGCTCAAGTGATCCAACCCTCTAAGCCTTCCAAAGTATGAAGTTTTAAAACCATATTATGGCCTTCTTTTTAAAAGCTTTCATAAATATGATTCCTTAAGAAATATATAGTCCACCTTATTAGTGAAGAGGAGAAATTTTACCTGTGCTTAAATGTCTGAATTTAACATGTTCCTTCACCTGAGGGAGGAGGAAAAGCTTTAGAGTTCACCTGTACATGATGATAATGATGGTGGAGGTAATTATGTTGGCAATAATGAAAAAAAAATTGAAGAACAGTGATAGGCTTCCAATGAGGTAGGGTGGCAGAAATTTAATTAATTAATTAAATTTTTAAAAATTATTTTTATTTTTTTGTTTTATTGTTAGATCATAGCCATGTACATTAGTGCAATCAAGGGGTACAATGTACTGGTTTCATACACAATCTGAAATATTCTCATTAAACTGTTCAATGTAGCCTCATGGCATTTTCTTAGTTATTGTATGTACACATTTGTATTTTGCATTTAGTAGGTTTCGCCTGTATCTATTCTAAGATGCACCGTAGGTGTGAACCCACCCATTACCTTCCCTTCACCCTAACCTCCCCCCTCCCTTTCCCTCCTTTGACCCTTTCCCCATATTCTTGTGCTATAGTTGGGTTATAGCCTTTATATGAAAGCTATAAATTAGCTTCATAGTAGCGCTGAGTACATTGGATACTTTTTCTTCCAATCTTGAGATACTTTGCTAGGAAGAGTATGTTCCAGCTCCATCCATGTAACATGAAAGAGGTAAAGTCTCCATCTTTCTTTAAGGCTGCATAGTATTCCATGGTATACATGTACCACAATTTGCTAGTCCATTCATGGGTCGATGGACACTTGGGCTTCTTCCATGACTTAGCAATTATGAATTGGCCTGCAATAAACATTCTAGCACAGACGTCTTTGTTATATTGTGATTTTTGGTCTTCTGGATATATACCTAGTAAAGGAATTATAGGATCGAATGACAGGTCTATTTTTACATCTCTTAAGTATTCTCCAAACATTCTTCCAAAAGGAACGTATTAGTGTGCATTCCCACCAGCAGTGTAGAAGTGTGCCCTTTACTCCACATCCACACCAACATCTCTGGTTTTGGGATTTTGTTATGTGCGCTACTCTTACTGGAGTTAGGTGATATCTCAAAGTAGTTTCGATTTGCATTTCTCTGATGATTAAGGATGATGAGCTTTTTTTCATGTCTCTATAGATCGTGTGTGTCTGTCTTCTTCAGAGAAGTTTCTCTTCAAGTCCTTTGCCCCCCCCCCCCCCCCGAGATGGGATCACTTGTTCTTTTCTTGCTAATACATTTGAGTTCTCTGTGGATTCTGGTTATTAAACCTTTATTGGAGGTATAACCTGCAAATATTTTCTCCCATTCTGAGGGCTGTCTGCTTGCTTTACTTACCATGTTCTTGACTGTGCAGAAGCTTTTTAGTTTGATCAGGTCCCAGTAATGTATTTTTGATACTGCTTCAATTGCCTAGGGAGTCCTCCTCATAAAATATTCATCCCCACCCTGATTCCTTCAAGAGTTTTCCCTGCACTTTCTTCAAGTATTTTTATAGTTTCCTGTCTTAAGTTCAAATCTTTTATCCAAAAGATTTTATTCAAATCTTTTATTTTTTTAACTAAGATAGTGAGAGTCTATCTTAGTTAATGGTGAAAGGTGTGGGTCCAGTTTCAGTCTTTTACAGATCGCCAGCCAGTTCACCCAGCACCATTTGTTAAATAGGGAATCTTTTCCCCACTGAATGTTTTTAATTGGCTTGTCAAAGATCAAAGAACGGTAAGTAGCTGGATTCATCTCTTGGTTCTCTATTCTGTTCCAGACATCTACTTCTCTTTGTGCCAGTACCATGCTGTTTTGATCACTATCGATTTGTAGTACAGTCTCAGGTCTGGTAGTGTGATTCCTCCTGCTTTGTTTTTATTTCTGAGTAATGTTTTAGCTATTTGAGGTTTTTTCTGATTCCATATAAAACAAAGTATCATTTTTTCAAGATCTTTAAAATATGACAATGGAGTTTTAAGAGGAATTGTATTAAAATTATATATTGCTTTGGGTAGTATAGACATTTTAACAATGTTGACTCTTCCCAGCCATGAGCATGGTATGTTTTTCCATTTGTTAACATCTTCAGCTATTTCTTTTCTTAAAGTTTCATAGTTCTCTTTATAGAGATCTTTCACGTCCTTTGTTAGGTATACTCCCAAATATTTCATCTTCTTTGGCTCTACTGTGAAAGGAATAGAGTCCTTGACTGTTTTTTCAGCTTGGCTATTGTTGGTGTATATAAAGGCTACAGATTCATGTATGTTGATTTTTTTTTTATTTTGAAATTTTTTTTTTATTAAATCATAGCTGTGTACATTGATATGATCATGGGCATCATTCACTAGCTTCACAGAGCGTTTGACACACTTTCATCATACTGGTTAACATAGCCTTCCTGGCATTCTCTCAGTTACTGTGCCAAGACACTTACATTCCACATTTACCAAGTTTCACATATACTCTTGTAAGATGCACCACTGGTGTAATTCCACCAATCCCCTTACCTCTAACTACCTCCCTCCTCCCTCCTCTCCCTTTCCCCCTGCCCCCTATTTTTAGGTTGTAACTGGGTTATAGCTTTCATGTGAAAACCCTAAATTAGTTTCATAGTAGGGCTGAGTACATTGGGTACTTTTTCTTCCATTCTTGAGATACTTTACTAAGAAGAATATGTTCCAGCTCCATCCATGCAAACATGAAAGAGGTAAAGTCTCCATCTTTCTTTAAGGCTGCATAATATTCTATGGTGTACATTTACCACAATTTATTAATCCATTCCTGGATCGATGGGCACTTGGGCTTTTTCCATGACTTAGCAATTATGAATTGGGCTGCAATAAACATTCTGGTACAAATATCTTTGTTATGATGTGATTTTTGGTCTTCTGGCTATATGCCCAGTAGAGGGATTACAGGATTGAATAGCAGATCTATTTTTAGATCTCTAAGTGTTCTCCATATCTCTTTCCAAAAGGAATGTATTAATTTGCATTCCCACCAGCAGTGCAAAAGTGTTCCCTTTTCTCCACATCCGAGCCAACATCTCTGGTCTTGGGATTTTGTGATGTAGGCTAGTCTCACTGGAGTTAGATGATATCTCAAAGAGCCTGAGACATTGCTGTATTCCTTGATCACTTCTAAAAGTTTTGTGGTAGAATCCCTAGTGTTTTCCAGATATATGATCATGTCATCTGCGAAGAGTGAAAGTTTGATCTCTTCTGACCCTATGTGGATACCCTTGATTGCCTTTTCTTCCCTAATTGCAATGGGTAAGACTTCCATTACAATGTTAAAGAGCAATGGAGACAATGGGCAACCTTGCCTGGTTCCTGATCTAAGTGGAAATGATTTCAATTTAACTCCATTCAATACGATATTAGCTGTGGGTTTGCTGTAGATGGCCTCTATTATTTTAAGAAATGTCCCTTCTATACCAATTTTCTTAAGAGTTCTGATCATGAAGCGATGCTGGATATTGTCAAAAGCTTTTTCTGCATCAATTGAGAGAATCGTATGGTCTTTATTTTTTACTTTGTTTATGTGCTGAATTACATTTATAGATTTACATATATTGAACCAGTCTTGAGACCCTGGGATAAATCCCACTTGGTCATGGTATATAATTTTTTTATGTGTATTAATTTATTAATACTATGGACTGTCCATCTCAATTTTTGGTGAAGCTGTTACAATTTCTGTTGGAAATGGAACCCTGAGAATGGTTGGATCCCACCCACCTAGCTACTGGAGGACTCCCACGCAAACCTGGCTCCATCTCATTCAGAGAACGCATTTTTCCAGTTTCTCATGTTGCCTACTTGAGATGGCGCTCTGGGAGGATGGATGACTAATCTCCTTTAGGGTTGTGTTTTTTTTTTTTTTTTCCAAAACGTTACTTTGGTTCCTACTTTCTATGTCAAGTTACAATTTCTCATTCCTGCAGTCACACTTTTCTCTCCTGTCAGTTCTGTTGAAGAGTCATTTTATCCATATGCCTTTCTACTTCTTAACCAACTTTCAGATTTTCTACTTCCATATAGGTAACTCATCACTTCTTCAGTTTCCCACAAGTTTCCATTCAAAAGCACCCCTAATTCTGTGCTGATTTAATTCTCCTTTTCATTAGAAATGTTTACAGAGTCAGAACATGAATGCCCAAAATCCCACCATTACATCTTCCCTCTATTTTCATGCAGATGACCTTTCAGCAAAATAAATTACCCTTTTTCTTAAATTTCAAAACAAATTTATTTCTGGATTAAGTGCTAAAGGGGTAATATAGCTGTTACTTTAGTTATTGACTTTGTTCTTAGTGTGATAAATGAGGACTTTCTTCCCCTTTTCCCACTGTACCCCAATGTCAAAGAGATGAGAAAAATATGAGGAATGAAAAAAGGTATTAAAACAAGAGACGTGATTGAATTAATCTCTGACCTGTTCTTTACACACATACACACATACACACACTCACTTCACTGTGAACTGTTGAATAAATTACTTAGTTTATATGAATTCCAAATTGCTATTTCATGGAGATTACGCCACATCCTGACAATCCCATGAAATGGATTATGAAATAAAAAAAGGGGGGCAGCACCTGTGGCTCAAGGAGTAGGACACTGGCCCCATATACCCCAGGGTGGTGGGTTCAAGCCCGGCCCTGGCCTAAACTGCAATCAATCAATCAATAAATAAATCAACAAAAACTAAAAATATTCCACCCTCTTTTTGAACTAATATTTCATAAAAATGAGTAAGTTAGTAAACTGAATCTTCACTTTATAAATGATTTAAATTTATACTAAAGTGGATATTTTCTTTTTCTCTTTATTGTAATGGCTAATTTATTTAAGTAGCCTATTTTCTACTTATCCAAACGACTTAAACTGAGATCCACTTGGCCCAACATTCCAAACTAGTTTATAAATGACAAACATATAAGTCAAATATTAATATTAACTCTCCTAAATGAAAACTGCAACTATTAAACTCTTATAAACAAGATTATAAACCAATTTTTCTCAGGTCACTTTGCCACCCCACAGATATGACTCCTTGTAAGGAACAGAGTGACATGGGATAATACACACACAGGATAAATATGACTGTACTTGAGTGTATGTATGTATATATACATATATAATAACATAATATATATTATATTTATATTTTACATATAATATAATTATATGTAATGTAATATATATATTTTCATGGGACAAGATAAGGCCCACTAAACTGGACCTCAATACAACAGGCACAGAATTGCCTTTGCTTTAATATCACCTGTGAACTAAAATAATAATAATAATAATGATAATAAAGAGAAAACACAAAGAATTTTATGCAGTTTTCAGGAAGCCAAAGTAAATGGTGACATGCTTCAGCAAAAGATGCTTTTCACTTAGTGACCAGAAGAGCTGTGAGGCTTGTAGGAGAACATTGTTGGGAATCCATGTTCAGCTCTCAGGCCTCAATTTGCTCTCTATAAAATTCATGAGGGATTATAGAAGAAGTTAAAAGCAATCTAGCTTTAGAAAACTTAAAATTTTACATAAAAAGAAAAGATGATGGGAAGTCAATGGGCTTTCCAAATCCTGGGTGGAATCAGGAAGCCAAAAGCACACAAGTTTTTTTTTTTTTTTTTTAACGGTCTCTGTTCCAAGGAAAAAAATCACTTAGGTTTCCAAGTTAAAAAAAAAAAAAAAAATCCTAAATGCCCAGTTTATGGATGGCTTCTGATTTTATCAAATAGCATGAAGTTTCCAATATAAAATAAAGTAAGACCAAAATGATTGATGTCTTAGTCTACCTAACAGTTAAATCTAATGACAATATCAATCATATTCTAAATGAGAAAATTTTACAAGATTATCTCTTAAAATATCCAGAAATAAACTAAGGGCCTCAAAAAATGGTGCCGTGCATTTAAAATCTTACTGCCTATTACAAAGATTAGTAAATACCAGTATTTCAGGTGAACATATTAAGTGATCAATCAACACACAAAAGAAGGTATTTCAGCATTAACATGAATGGGATTAAAAGGGAAACACATTTTTCCTAAAACTGATTATCTGTCACTCACTTATTATTTATTATTACATCTAACCTTCATAGTAATTCTAGACTCATCTTCACTTTATTGGTAAGAACAGTGAGGATCAGAGACATGAAATTATTTGTTCTAGGGCACACAATCTATGGAGAAATGCTTCAAATCATTCTAGAAGGTAGTTCCATCTGGCACAGAATATCAAATTAATTTTGATACTAAAGCACTGTTCTCTACTCTCATTAAAGGCAAGAAAACTTGAGTGTACTTACGTTTCTACCACTGATTCAGTCATTTGTGATTTTAAAGGGGTGAGGCGTTCCCACATCTTTTTAATCTCTTAAGAGTGGGGCTCTGACAGGCACAATGTATTCAATTCCTCCTCATCATAAACTCAGACTCTGCAATTTTCTGTAGCTTTTATCTTTATCCAATTTTTCTAGCAGATGCCGGTTGCATAAGCAGTATCTACAGCCATGGCTCAGCACATTTTTTCTCAATTTTACAGCCTGGAGTACTTTCTATGTTTCTTACTTATGGTCAATTTCGTAGGAGCCATAATGTTGAATTTAGTCCAGAAGAATGTTCATCCACCCCCTCGTACGTCTGTGCTTGAAGAAAACTTGTAGCAGTGATATATGGCCCCTTTGCTGGAGTTTCTTCTGGCAGGAAGGATACAGATAACTTTATTGGAAATAGAAAGCTTCATTGAACTCCTTCCCTTAGAGAGGCTAACAACAGCCTTTCCCTGAGACAACTGGATGCCCTCCACTTATAATCCCTCTTCAACAATATTAGGAAGGGAGTTTAACCAAGGAAAATAATGTCCATGTGTATTAGACCTATTTATTGTTGGTTGTGTCTAAGCATCCTAGTCCCTTGGGGTATCTTATAAATCTTCAGCACCACAGATAATATCTATAAGGAATAAACAAATGCATGTGAGATTGTGTTGTCTTCTAAATTATTTCTCTAAACTACCAATCCTCTCCCATAGTTTCCATTAATACTTTATTGGACCTACCCTTGGAATTCACAGCTGAACCTAGTCTTATACCAAATGTCATCTCACTGATATACCTGCATCAACTTTATTGTCATTCTCCCATTTCTGTTCTTCCCTGAATTTTTTTCTTGGTTGTCTTATATTTTGTCCTGTCTTTAGCCTTATAACCACTGCATTACCTAAGGTTTTTCTTCCTATGTATTTATTCATATTAAGTAAGTCTCTGACAGTGTGCTTGTGTGTGTGTGTGTTTTGAGAGTGACAGGTAAGTGAGGCGTTAAAAATATATAAATCCCTTTCCAGAAATTGTTCTTCTTAATTTTTCCTCCATAACCAAATTTGATTGATGAATCTATATGCATGCAAGCAGGCATACTGAAAATATCGGTAACTATAAGACTTATTTGCAATGTGAAATTATGCAAAAAGATAAAGAAAACTTCTCCTCCAGCAGTTAGAGAAGGGAGCGTAAGGAAAAGTGGTTTGGGGACAGCCAGGTACGGTAACTTTCATGTTCTCTCATCATCTGACAGGATGTGTTCATGGATTCAGTTTGTATATAGCGGTGAAGGTTCTTTCAGAGGCAAGACTGCGCTAACGGAATTATTAGATTATTTTATCACTACATATTAACAGAATAATTGAAGCTCTTTTCTTTTTTTAATTTTGGACTATTCTGATCAATATAGGATTAGTAAAATATAGGATACCTACTCAAATTTCAATTTCAGATATTAAAATATATTCTTAGTCAGTACCTATATATGTTCCATATTTGCATGGGATATAGCTATACTAAGAAAGCCATTAGTTGTTTATCTCAAATTCAAATTTAACTGGGCATCCTATATTTTTATTTTTTATTTTTTAAGGTAAATATTTATTATGACAATCCACTATGATTAATTATTTTTATTTTTTTATTGTTAAATCATAGCTGTGTACATTAGTGCAATCAAAGGGTACAATGTGCTGGTTTCATATACAATCTGAAATATTCTCATCAAACCGTTCAGTGTAGCCTTCCTGGCATTTTCTTAGTTATTGTATGTGGACATTTGTATTCTGCATTTAGTAGGTTTCACCTGTACCCATTCTAAGATGCACCATAGGTGTGGCCCCACCAGTTACCCTCCCTCCACCTTAACCTCCCCCCTCCCTTCCCCTCCTTTGGCCCTTTCCCCATATTCTTGTGTGTTGGGTTATAGCCTTCATATGAAAGCTATAAATTAGCAGGGCTGAGTAAATTGGATACTTTTTCTTCCATTCTTGAGATACTTTGCTGAGAATATGTTCCAGTTCCATCCATGTAAACATGAAAGAGGTAAAGTCTCCATCTTTCTTTAAGGCTGCATAGTATTCCATGGTATACATGTACCACAATTTGCTAGTCCATTCATGGGTCGATGGACACTTGGGCTTCTTCCATGACTTAGCAATTATGAATTGGGCTGCAATAAACAATCTGGTACAGATGTCTTTGTTATATTGTGATTTTTGGTCTTCTGGGTATATACCTAGTAAAGGAATTATAGGATCGAATGACAGGTCTATTTTTACATCTCTTAAGTATTCTCCAAACATTCTTCCAAAAGGAACGTATTAGTGTGCATTCCCACCAGCAGTGTAGAAGTGTGCCCTTTTCTCCACATCCACACCAACATCTCTGATTTTGGAATTTTGTTATGTGTGCTACTCTTACTGGAGTTAGGTGATATCTCAAAGTAGTTTTGATTTGCATTTCTCTGATGATTAAGGATGATGAGCTTTTTTTCATGTGTCTATAGATCATGTGTCTATCTTCTTTAGAGAAGTTTCTCTTCAAGTCCTTGGCCCCCCCTCCCCCCGAGATGGGATCACTTGTTCTTTTCTTGCTAATACGTTTGAGTTCTCTGTGGATTCTGGTTATTAAACCTTTATTGGAGGTATAACCTGCAAATATTTTCTCCCATCTGAGCGCTGTCTGCTTGCTTTACTTACTATGTTCTTGACTGTGCAGAAGCTTTTTAGTTTGATCAGGTCCCAGTAATGTATTTTTGATACTGCTTCAATTGCCTGGGGAGTCCTCCTCATAAAATATTCATCCCCAGGCTGATTTCTTCAAGAGTTTTCCCTGCACTTTCTTCAAGTATTTTTATAGTTTCCTGTCTTAAGTTCAAATCTTTTATCCAGTGAGAGTCTATCTTAGTTAATGGTGAAAGGTGTGGGTCCAGTTTTAGTCTTTTACAGATCGCCAGCCAGTTCACCCAGCACCATTTGTTAAATAGGGAATCTTTTCCCCACTGAATGTTTTTAATTGGCTTGTCAAAGATCAAAGAACGGTAAGTAGCTGGATTCATCTCTTGGTTCTCTATTCTGTTCCAGACATCTACTTCTCTGTTTTTGTGCCAGTACCATGCTGTTTTGATCATTATCGATTTATAGTACAGTCTCGGGTCTGGTAGCATGAATCCTCCTGCTTTGTTTCTTTTTCTGAGTAATGTTTTAGCTATTTGAGGTATTTTCTGATTCCATATAAAACAAAGTATCATTTTTTCAAGATCTTTAAAATATGACAATGGAGTTTTAAGAGGAATTGCATTAAAATTATATATTGCTTTGGGTAGTATAGACATTTTAACAATGTTGACTCTTCCCAGCCATGAGCATGGTATGTTTTTCCATTTGTTAACATCTTCAGCTATTTCTTTTCTTTTTTTTTTTTTGTAGAGACAGAGTCTCACTTTATGGCCCTCGGTAGAGTGCCGTGGCCTCACATAGCTCACAGCAACCTCCAACTCCTGGGCTTAAGCGATTCTCTTGCCTCAGCCTCCTGAGTAGCTGGGACTACAGGCGCCCGCCACAACGCCTGGCTATTTTTTGGTTTGCAGTTCAGCTGGGGCCGGGTTTTGAATCTGCCACCCTCGGTATATGGGGCTGGCGCCTTACCAACTGAGCCACAGGCGCCACCCAGCTATTTCTTTTCTTAAAGTTTCATAGTTCTCTTTATAGAGATCTTTCACATCCTTTGTTAGATAAACTTTCAAATATTTTATCTTCTTTGGCACTACTGTGAAAGGAATAGAGTCCTTGACTGTTTTTTCGGCTTGGCTATTGTTGGTCTATACAAAGGCTACAGATTTATGGGTGTTGATTTTGTAGCCTGAGACATTGCTGTATTCCTTGATCACTTCTAAAAGTTTTACAATAGAATCCCTAGTGTTTTCCAGATATATGATCAGATCATCTGCGAAGAGTGAAAGTTTGATCTCTTCTGACCCTATGTGGATATCCTTGATCGTGTTTTCTTCCCTAATTGCAATGGCTAAAACTTCCTTTACAATGTTAAAGAGCAATGGAGACAATGGGCAACCTTGCCTGGTTCCTGACCTAAGTGGAAATGATTTCAATTTAACTCCATTCAATACGATATTGGCTGTGGGTTTACTGTAGATGGCCTCTATTATTTTAAGAAATGTCCCTTCTATGCCTATTTTACTAAGTGTTCTGATCATGAAGGGATGCTGGATATTATCAAAAGCTTTTTCTGCATCAATTGAGAGAATCATATGATCTTTATTTTTTAGTTTGTTTATGTGTTGAACTACATTTATGGATTTACATATATTGAACCAGCCTTGAGACCCTGGGATAAGCATCCTACATATTTATTTGTAAATATAGCAATGAGTAATATCTTACATGTTCTAATTTTTTCTGCCTTAGAATACAACCTAGGGAAACCGAGCCAATTAAGGCAACCTAAGGGCCCATCAACTGATAAGTGGATAAAGAAAATGTGGTGTGTGTGTATATATGTATATATACATACCCACACCATGGAGCTGTTAAAAGGAATGAAATAATGTCTTTTGCAGCAACTTGGTTGGAACTGGAGACTATTACCTGAAGTGAAGTATCTCAGGAATGGGAAAATGCGTACCACATATTCTCACTTATAGGTGGAAGCTAAACAAAAGATATTTATGCTCATAAATAGCAGTGATGGACATTGGAAACTAAGAAGGGGGAGATTGGGAGCAATGAGGGATAAAAATCTACCTATGGAGCACAACATACTTTATATTCTGGTGACTGGTACTTCAAAATCCCTGACTTCAGTGTGATGCAATTGATCCAAATTACAGAAGACAATTTTACCCTCTAAACTTTTTCAAATAAAAATAATACAATAAGGAGAATGGGTTACTAAAGACATTGTATGTCTAAGAAAGTTCTCGCTGTGATATTAATGAAATAATTCAGTCACTATCCTAGATCCACCACCAAGTAATTATTTGACTTCTCCAGCCCTTGATCTCCTGTGTTCCTGAAGACTCCTGTGAACTAATACTATATCCTGAAAATGGGGGGAAAAAAAGATCAGAAATCTTTTATTGTTAGGTGGGTCATGAGGAATGTGCTTTCGGAAATGCTATTTAAGCTCTTTGGGTTTTAGTTCTTGAAAAGCAAAATGAAACTGCTACTTTTTTGTTAGCCCTCTATTTATTTATTTATTTATTCATTTTTTTATTGTTGGGGATTCATTGAGGGTACAATAAGCCAGGTTACATTGATTGCAATTGTTAGGCAAAGTCCCTGTTGCAATCATTTCTTGTCCCCATAAAGTGTGACACACACCAAGGCCCCACCCCCCTCCCTCCTTCCCTGTTTCTGCTTTTCCTCCCCCCCCACATAACCTTAATTATCATTAATTGTCCTCATATCAAAATTGAGTACATGGGATTCAAGCTTCTCCATTCTTGTGATGCTTTACTAAGAATAATGTCTTACATTTCCATCCAGGTTAATATGAAGGATGTAAAGTCTCCATTTTTTTTAATAGCTGAATAGTATTCTATGGTATACATATATCAAAGCTTGTTAATCCATTCCTGGGTTGGTGGGCATTTAGGCTGTTTCCACATTTTGGCGATTATA